>NC_081354.1:37267788-37567788 GCF_030684315.1 Stegostoma tigrinum | reverse complement strand
ACAAATACATTAGCAGAGATCAGAAAGCAAGACCTGTCAATCAAGCATCGGTTCAAGTGTAGTTCGAGAGAGCAAAGCTTGGCTGAAGGCCCAAACAACCATTCCCCTTTTGCAACACGTAAAGCCCTGCTTAATTGATGGCTTTGGATCCCTGTCTTCTAGTATTAATCTCATAATGTTTATTTACACAAGGCTAAGTAGTTTCATGTACTTCGCAATTTCAGCTCTTGAAACCTGCAACACTTTTATTAGTATGTTTTAAGAAGCAGTTTTTTTTGTAAACACAGTGCCAAGTTATTAATGGGTGACTGTTTTAATAAAAAGCCTTTTTTCAAGGCTCACACCATTCATTAAAGCGATCATTGCTTCTATCTAATTTTGGGTAAATGGGCATAGAAGTACCATATTTTGACGTTGTGGACGTGAGTTGCAATGAAGCATTGAAGGAGAGGCATACCTTGGCATGGAGGGGCATGAGGGGCTGTGAAGGCTGTTTAGCAGGACATACATTGGCATTGGGCATGAGGAGTTATGGGTGTAGGAGAGGTAAACAAATGAGTTAAGGTAGATGGAGCATAGGGTGTGCATGGCATAATAAGGAAGTGTGAAGAGTGAGGACTGAAGACTGAAGGGCCTTTCTGTTTTTAATCTTGGGGGAGTAAATCTCACAGCACTAAGGCAGGCATCATAAACAACCCGCCTTGACACCCAGCAGCCTCAAGCAGGACAATGTCCTCACTCCCACTACCTCAAGGTTGAAAATCTGGCCCTCTTGCACTTCTACAAAAGTTCACACTGTCAAATATTTTGTGAATAACTGTATGCTTAGCTCCACAATTTTGTTACTTCAAATCAAAGAAATTTTGAAATCAGCATATTATTCAACTGCATTGTTTCCAGAGTAAACATATTTAATACGAACAGCTTGACATTAAGCAGCTAGAAGTAATGGCATATGAGGAAACGTGACTATTAAGCTTTGGTATTATTCATAGTTAAGCAGCAATGCTGGAGGAGCCAGGAAGTTGCTAGCAGCACAGTGGCTCACAGGTAAATGATTGGTGATGATAGGTGGTCTCACCTGAACCTCAAGGATCATTCAGTAGCAGTGTAAGTTATAATGGCCCAAAGGTCAGGGGTCTGAAATCTCAATTAGGGTCATGGAAGGAATGAGAAAGGCTAGAGAAAAGGTCCAGGACTTAGCAGTATGTTGTTCAACAGCCAAGAATGGCAACAATTGGCATAAGTTGTAATTTCCTTTTTTTTTGCAAGAAACCTTTTGGTTGGTTTTGCCTTAAACAAGACCAGTGCAAACCAGTGTTATAAAAATCTTAAAGGTTGCTTCAGATATGGACAGAAGCTGCCTCTTGTTTGACTCTAACTAGTTTAGTGAATAGTAATTTATAGTTAGAAGTATTCTTAGGCTTCCTACCTGCAATTTTAAACAATTTGGGAGTCTATGTAGTGTAGCGTCTCAAGGTCAATTCCCAGGCCCTTATTTAGTAACCAGATAAAGAAATCAAGAATTATGTATTTGAGCTTGTGAATACAATGCTATGCAGGGATGCAAACTGTGAGGGGAACTTAAAGTGGCTGCAAAAACTTAAACAGATTATGTGCATGGTTAACAAAGTGGCAGATATAGTGTGGGGTGACAATTTATTAGTTTTGTTCATAAGAATAGAAAAGTGGAATGTTTTTAAAAGTCATGAAACTTATAAATTTTGATGCCAATAGAGACTTTGGTGTACTTATACAAGGCACAATAAAAATAACAACATACAGGTACAGTACAGCGACCAATTGAGAAGGCAAATAGAATATTGGCCTTTTTATTCCCCCAAGTGAAATTTAAAAAGTATTCTTTCATGGAATGTGGATATTACTGGCAAGATCAGCATTCCTTGCCCATTCTTAATTGCCTGTGAACTGCATGGACTGCTAAACCATTTCAGAGGCAGTCAAGAATCAACGACACTGGAGTACAAAAATAAGAAATTTTTACTACCGAAGTATGGACCTTGGCAAGGCTCAATCTAGAATACTGTGCAGTTTTGATTTGCATTTGTCAGGTAGCAATATGAGAGAAACTTTACTTGATTGATCCAGTTCCTGGTTATAAAGATTCTGCTATGAGGCTGAGCAAATTAGACCTATACACACTGGGATTTAGAAGAATGACAGGTGATCTAAATGAAACATGTAGGATTCTGGAGGAATCTGAGTAGACACTGACAGGTTGTTTCTCCTGAATCTAGAACACAGGCAACAGGCCTGTAAGCAGTCAATCCTTTAGGACTGATATGGAAAAAAATTCCTTCACTCATTGTGTCATGAATTTTTTGAATCCTCTAGCTGCATCATTAAAGCTGAGATAGACTAACTTTTGATCTCACAGAATCAAAGATTACAGGGAATGGGTTGGAAAGTAGAGTTGAGGTAGAAAGGGAGCAATGCTTGCATAAAATGACAAAGCAGGCTTGACAGCCTATATGTTTTACTCCTGCTTCATATTTCTTATTGAAACTAGGCACTACATATCTCAATGTCTGTGCTATAAAATGTAAAATCTTGTGTTTGCATTAGAATTTATCAAACAATTTGTTTTACTAACCAAGGCTTTTAAAAAACAATATTTAACAGAATAAGTTACCCTTTTGTGGTCAAATCCACTCTTCACAGTGAATTGATCCACCACACAGGAGGTAGCAAATGTATCTTCAATAATTGAAGCAAGAACTGTCAGGAAGATAAATCCGTAGTAATCCATCTTTGGGGAAAAAGAAACAAGATTTAATTGAAGCCCAGTCTCAGTAATGGTGGCCATGAAACTATCATTGATTGTTATAAAGACCCATCTGTTTCACTAATGTCCTTTAGAGATGGAAATGTGTCTGCTCTGGACTGAATGTGACTCCAGAGCCTAAGTAATGTAATTGGCTTTCAAGTTTCATCTGAAATGCCCTATAGTAAGCCATTAAAAATTAATTTGGTTGCTTTTCAATGGTTCAAGAAGGTGGCTCGCCACCACCACCTTCTCAAGGGCGACTGGGGTGGGCAATAAATGCTGGCCTTGCCTGTGACACCCATATACTAGAAAACAGTAAATAATTTCAATTTCCTACATAGCTTCACTTACTGCAGTTTGTTCTCTGTTTATGCAAGAATTTTGTAACCCTTTTGACTTTTCCTCATGTTCTAATGTCTATATTTGTTCTCTTTCCTTTTGCTTCATAGGTCTACAAGTTCCATTAGGAAAGTCATTGGGAGTCATCCAGTCAGCAATTAGTAGTCCTGTTATCCTTTGGTGTTCACTAAGTGATATCCACTCTGCATTGATAATAATTGAACAGGAAGTGAATAGAAACTTGGAACTGTTTTTCCAAAGATTTCTTCATCCACCCAGGACAATAACAATCACTGACAGAGGAACATCCTTTACCTCAAAATGAGATCAAAACCAGATCAGAGACTTTGCTCAAAGCACCACAATGATTAATCCTGTGAAATCTGAGGTTCTGGGGGAACATAATCAAATGTAAAGATAATGGGAATAAACACTTGGGGAGAGATGTAGAGTAATAGAATTAATAGCAGTGGCACACATAATGATAATGATGATGATGTAGTGATGTTGTCAGAGTCACATGATTAAGTAGTGAGTGCCAGAAGGGAGCAGAAGCTCTAACCTGGTGTGAAGAGAATTCATTATAGGTCAAGCTGTAAACAAGTTGTTCTTGCAGAAGGTGCTATGGAATCCAGCAGCATTACTAAATAGTTTTTGACCCCAAACATATAACAAAACAGCACCCAGTACTGGAACAGAAAGAACTGAAATTTCAAAATAGGCTCCACCTGAATTAAGCTGGAACAAGAACCCTAGAAGAAAGGACATAAACAGTGATCACAGGCACTTCATATGAGTAAATGATGAAGCTTCACGAGGAATCGGTTATATTAGAAATATTTCAAAAACAAATAAAATGGAAGCAAAGTTAGTTAAAAAAAAACCCAGAAGTACATTTGAAGTGCAACTGGTAAAAGAAAACTAAAACATATAGAATCATCAAAAAAAATTAATAAGAAATGTAAGTGCAAAGCATTCAAGCGGGACAGGTTACGGCATTTGACACAATAAATTCTTTATACAAATGGATGGAGTGGATTGAAAATAAAACTGTTATCAGGCACAAATTCAACTGGAAAATATGAAATAATAGTTACTGCTGACCCATGGCTGCAAGATAATTAAAACTGGGAACTAAATTTGTCTGCTATAAGGGAAAGAGAGAAAAAGATAAAATCACTTCAATGACAAAACAGGATGTAAGAGAGGTAAGCTAGCAGGGAAGGTGTTATGATTTAATTAAGAAATAGAAATGGATTTAAAAATATAATGTGTATTATTTGTAGACAGCAGTAACAACTATGTAGTGGTAGGTTATACAGCGATTAGACATGTAGACATGCCAGAGTTGTTTAAATGGTGCTGCGGGGATGGTCGGGGGTATGGGGTATGGGTGGGGTTAACGTTCATGTAGATTGGTAAAAACAAATTAACATGTCAGAAGGGGTTAATTTCATCAGCTAAATCGGGATCCTAATGTTGTGTGAAAAATAGGTTTTGAGACTTCACTTGCCACCTACGTCTTTACCTTGACTACTTCAGGCCAAGACTTGAGCCTCACCCTTTCCAGCATTCAAGTTTCTATCAGCTCCAACAACATGCTTTTGCACTCAGCCATGACACAAGATTTGATGGCCTCAGCTTCTCATTCTCAGATTTCTCTCACACAAACTCAGATTGCTGTCATCATGACTGTGGGTAGTATTGTGTTCCAACAGCCCAGTAGCTTGTCTTTCAGGTATTATTAGGGATGTTTAGTTGTTCCACACAGGAGAAAGAACCTGCTGTTCCTACTCTCAGGAAGGCAGCATTTGTCCTGTAACACCTAGACTTGAGGGCCCAAGCAGCCTGCACTGTTGCTATCATTTATGCTCTTTAAAGAACTGTCAAAAGCACCAGATACTTTTATAATAATGGCAACAGTAAAAATCAATCAGCAATTAATATGAAAGTAGTTGACAATCCCTTTAAGTAGTACTAATGGTCCTTTCCTTCTGCTCAACATGTGCTCAGCCTTGTGTGACTAAGGGGCAATGTTAACTGGACCATTAAGCTCCAATTTGGCAGTGCTGGCATTGAATTAATGTTACTCTCTGACTGACAGCACGAGTTGCCTCATCTGCTTACTATTGACAGATGTGAACTGTGCCCACAAAAAACCCTAATAAACTGTCCTGTGCAATTTTCACCAGAAGTGTGCACAACAATGAATGGCATTTGAGCCTCAAAAGCCACTTGGAGTGCCCAAAAATGTGTTTTATGCATTGTATCAATGCAAACTACATTTTGAAGATTCAGTGATATGATAAATACACAATACAGAACACAGAATAGTACAGCACAGTACAGGGCCTTTAGCCCACTATGTTGTGCTGACCTATTATCCTATTAAGATCAATCTACCCTGCATACTCCACATTTTACTATTCTCCATGTGCCTATCCAAGAGTTGCTTAAAAGTCTCTGATTCCACTACCACTGTCGGCAGCATATTCCACATGCCCACCAATCTCTGTGTAAAGAACCTACCTCTGATGTCTCCCCTATACCTTCCTCCAATCACCTTAAAATTGTGTCCCCTCATAATAGTCATTTCCCCCCTGGGAAAAAGTCTCTGACTATCCACTCTATCTATGCCTCTCATCATCTTGTACACCACTATCAAGTCACCTGTAATCCTTCTTCACTCGAATCAGAAAAGCCCTTGCTCCCTCAACCCTTCCTCATAAGACCTGCCCTCCAGTCCAGGCAGCATCCTAGTAAATCTCCTCTGCACCCTCTCTAAAGCTTCCACATCTTTCCTATAATGAGGTGACCAGAACTGAACACGATGCTCTAAGTCTGGTTTAGCCAGAGTTTTATAGAGCTGCAGCGTGACCTCACAGCTCTTAAGCTCAATTCCCCTGCCAATGAAAGCCAACACACCATACACTACCTTTACAACCCTATCAACTTGGGTAGCAACTTTGAAGGATCTATGGACGTGGACCCCAAGATCCCTCTGTTCCTCCATACTGCCGAAATTCCTGTCGTTAACCATGTATTCTGCATACAAATTCGATCTTCCAAAATGAATCACATCATACTTTTCTGGATTGAATGCCATCTGCCACTTCTTTGCCCAGCTCTGTATCCTGTCAATGTCCTGTTGCAACTGACAACAGCCTTCCACGCGTCCACAACTCCACCAACCTTCATGTCATCGGCAAACTTACTAATCCACCCTTCCACTTCCTCATCCAAATCATTTATATAGTTCACTAACACACAGGTCCCAGAACAGATCCCTACAGAACACCACTGGTCACTGAGCTCCAGGCTGAATAATTCCCATCTACTACCACCCTCTTGTCTTATATTGGACAGCCAGTTTTGTATCTAGACAGCCAAATTTCCCTGAATCCCATGCCTCCTTACTTTCTGAATGAGCCTACCATGTGGCACATTATCAAATGCCTTGCTAAAATCCATATACACCACATCCACTGCTCTACCTTCATCAATGTGTTTTGTCACATCCTCAAAGAATTCAATAAGGCTTGTGAGGCATGACCTGCCCCTAACAAAGCCATGCTGACTATTTCTAATCAAACTGTGCTTTTCCAAATAATCATAAATGCTGTCTCTCAGAATCCTCTCCAATAATTTGCCAACCACAGAGGTAAGACTAACCGGTCTATAATTTCCAGGAATATCCCTATTCCCTTTCTTGAACAACATTTTCCACCTTCCAATCTTCTATTACTACTCCAGTGGACAGTGAGGACACAAAGATCATTGCCAAAGGGGCAGCAATCTCTTCCCTTGCTTCCTGTAGAAACCTTGGGAATATCCCGTCTAGCCCAGGAAACTTATCCATCCTCATGTTTTTCAAAATTTCTAGCACATCCTCCTCCCCAACATCAACCTGTTTGAGCATATCTGCCTGTTTCATGCTGTCCTCACACACATCAAGGTCCCTCTCATTGGTGAATACTGAAGCAAAGTATTCATTAAGGACCTCTCCTACCTCCTCTGACTCCACGCACAAGTTCCCTCCACTATGCCTTGGAATTTTCCTTGATCCTACCCACCAAGGTTTTCTCATACCCTCTTCTAGCTCTCCTAAGTCCATTCTTCAGTTTCTTCCCAGCTACCTTGTAGACCTCTACAGCCCTTCTGATCCTTGCTTCCTCAGCCTTAATTAAGCTTATATTTTCCTCTTGACTAGGTGTTCCACATGTCTGGCAATCCAAGGTTCCTTCAAATTACCATCCCTTCCTTGCCTCACTGGGACAAACCTATCCTGTACTTGTAGCAACTGCTCCCTAAACAACCTCCACATTCCTGTTGTGCATTTCCCTCAGAACATCTGATCCCAATCTGCAGTTCTTGCCTAATAGCATTATAATTTCCCCCTCCCTCAATTAAATACTTGCCCAAACCATCTGCTCCTGTCCCACTCCATGACTATTGTAAAGGTCAGGGATTTGTCATCAGTATCACCGAAATGCTCTCCCACCAAGACACGTGACACCTGGCCTGGTTCGTTGCCAAGCATCAAATCCAGTATGGTCTCCCATCTAGTTGGTGTACCTACATATTGAGCCAGAAATCCTTCCTGGATACCCCAACAAAATCTGCTCTATCCAAACTATTTGCCATGAGGAGGTTCCAGTCTATATTAAGGAAGTTGAAGTAGTCCATGACAACAACCCTATTACTTCTGCACCTTTTCAAAATCTGTCTCCCAATCTGTTCCTCAGCGTCTCTGTTGCTATTGGAGGGTCTGCAGAAAACTCCCAATAAAGTGACAGCTCCTTTCCTGTTTCTCACTTCCACCCATACTGACTCAGTGGACAAACCCTCCTCCACAACCTCCCTTTCTGCTGCTGTGATACCAACCCTGATTAGTAATGCTGCTCCCCCACCTCTTTTACCTCCCTCCCTATTTCTTTTGAAACATCCATACCTCGGAACATCTAGCAACCATTCCTGCCCCTGTGTTATCCAAGTCTCTGTAATGACCACAACATCGTAGTTCCAAGAGCTTATCCATGCCCGAACTTCATCACCCTTATTCCTGACACTTCTTACACTTAAGTAGACACACCTCAACCCGTCACACTGACTGCCACTTTTCCCTATCAACTGCTTCTCCTTCCTCACAGATTCTCTGCATGGTCTATCTGGCTGTACACCGGCTACCTCATCCTCTGATCTATAGCTCCAGTTCCCATCCCCTTGCCAAACTAATTTAAACCCTCCAGAAGAGCTTTAGCGAACCTCCCGCCCAGGATATTGGTGCTCCTCCAGTTCAGGTGCAACCCGTCCTTCCTATATGGGTCCCACCTTCCCCAGAAGGTATCCCAATGATGCACAAACCTGAAGCCCTCCCTCCTACACCAGCTCTGTAGCCACATATTCATCTGCACTTGCTCTCTGTTTCTGGCCTCACTAGCCCTTGGCACTGGTGGTAATCCTGAGATTACTACTCATCTCGTCCTGGCTTTCAGCTTCCGTCATTCACTTTTTAGGTCATCTGGTTTCCTCGCTATGTCATTGGTACTGATGTGTACCACGAGTTCTGACTGCTCTCCCTCCCCCTTAAGAATCCTGTAGACTCGATCAGAGGCATCCCTGACCCTGGCACCTGGGAGGCAACACACCATCTGGGAGTCTCGTTCGGTACCACAGAATCTCCTGTCTGTTCCCTTAACCATTGAATCTCCTATCACTATTGCTCTCTTATTCTCCCATCTTCCCTTCTGAGCCACAGAGCCAGGCTCAATGCCAGAGACCTGGCTAATTTGGACCCCTGGTAGGTCATTTCCCCCCAACAGTATCTAAAGTGGTATACTTACTATTGAGGGGAACGGCCAGAGGGGATCCCTGCACAGACAGGAGATTCTGTGGTACCGAACAAGACTCCTAAATGGTGTGTTGCCTCCCAGGTGCCAGGGTCAGGGATGCCTCTGATCGACTCTACAGGATTTTTAAGGGGGAGGGAGAGCAGTCAGAAGTCGTGGTACACATCAGTACCAATGACATAGTGAGGAAACCAGATGACCTAAAAAGTGAATGTAGAGAGTTAGGATGGAAGCTGAAAGCCAGGACGAGATGAGTAGCAATCTCTTTCCCCCTCCTGACAGTCACTCAGCTACCTTTGTCCTGTAACTTGGGTGTGACCACCTCCCTATAACTCCTGTCTATCACCCCCTTAGCCTCCCGAATGATCCAGATTTCATCCTGCTCCAGTTCCCTAACGCAGTCTCTGAGGAGCTGCAGTTGGATGCATTTCTTGCAGGTGAAGTCAGATGGGGCACTAGTAGTGACCCTTACCTCCCACATCTTACAGGAAGTGCATGCAACTACCCTAGCTTCTATTTCCTCTACTCTAGATTGCCAAGAGAATAAACAAAAAAAAACCTTACCTTACCTTTGGACAATGCCTGAATATAATAGTTCACTTTCCAGGCTTCGCGCTTTCACTACTCCCACCGATCGAATCAAGAAGTCCACTGACTCACGTGGTAAGTTTTTATAAGGAAAAGCCTTACCTTCCAGGTTGCACCCTGGCTTGCGCTCCCACCGCTTGAATAACTCTGCACTATACAACAAGAAGAAAGGAGAGCTCCTTTCTGATAAAAAATAGTTGCAGAAGTCAGTTATCCATTTTGTTGTATTCTAAGTTTGCTTCGTTTATTCTGAATCTACAAATAATAATCAATATGAAAACTTACTTCCTTTTGTGAATTACAACAATTTCCACCTACCAGGAATACAAAACTAATTCATTACCTGTCCGAACATGTTTACAATTTTATTTTGTTTTCAAGAACCATCAGCTCCCAGTGAAATATTTTGCCACAATGTGTCTAAACACTATAATAATACTTCACGCAAGTTGAAACACTCAACATAGTTGATTTTCGATCAAATCTACCTAAAAGGGAGCTAAATTTAAGTTTAGTATTTAAATACGTGCATTGAATAGCATTAGTATAATAATTTTCATTGTTCCACAAGCACGTCTAAAACCTCTGGAAATTTACCTGTTAAAGACTGAAGATTATTTTCCTTAAAAATAAACCTCTGGTGTTGTTTGAATCGGTCCAGACTGTCTGTTCATTGACTTAGTCTGTCAACTAAGCTGCCTTAAATATTGATGAACAGGCTAAATAATTTGCTATTTTTGTCTCTGTGACCCCATAATACTTAACCATTTGTTGATCCAATTTGGAAAATTCCCCAGATAATCCTTATACGGGCTTTTACTGGTCACAGATGGGCAAATGTTATATAACTGCCACATCTTAGTATTTACTTCTAAAAGTATTCTGAGATTGAATTGTATTTACGAGTTATATTTAACGTGAAATGAATTTGCACTTAATAGAGAAGCACAGTTTTACAGAAATTTAAGCTAGGTTGTTGAACGCCACAACACACAGTCTGATTCAAGCTAATCCAATAAGTAGAATTACTAACACACTGGATTAATTCAACTAAGGCCAGAAGTTCACACTTATTAAGGAATTATTCTTCAGTTTTCAATAAGTAAATTCCCAAATTCATTGTTTATTACACTTGCAGATAACTTCTTTGGGGCCTCTGTTAACATCATGGTGAGAGAATCACTGCATTTTCTCATCCAGCTCTTTTACACAGGATGTCCAAGGGCATTAAAGAATTTGTTGCAGGAAATTGACTCTGATTCTTGGGTTAGGGTTAGGAGGAGTCAGAATTAACAAAAGAACAGAAAAAAAAACACATTTACAATTTTATTTTGTTTTCAAGAACCATCAGCTCCCAGTGAAATATTTTGCCGCAATGTGTCAGCTATAAAAGACTATTTGGCATGGTGCTCAGTGTAAAGCTAGTATGTACAATGCAGATGATGCACTGTTTTGGAATGGATATTAATAAAAACAGAAAATGCCACATAAACTCAGCAGGTCTGGCAGCTTCTGTGGAGAAACAGAGTTATGTTTCAAGTCTGATACAACTCTTCTTCAGAACTGAAGGGGTTGAAAAAGAATTGTTTTTCTACTGTTGACAGAAAGAGAGGAGGAGCAATTGGAACAGATTGTGAAGCACCTTGAGCAAAAGATAAATGGAGTGCTGACAGTGAAGGGGAATTAGAGACGTAAAATGGGTACAAATGAAAGTGTGTAAAGGAGAAAATGCTGGGAGCAAAGTCAACAAGATACAAACAAAAAACTGGTAGGATTGGGGTGGGAGGGATATTGGATAACAGAGGCCATACTCTGCAGTTGTGGAACTCAATGTTTAGTTCTAGAGGCCACAAAGTGGAACGTGAGGTGTTGTTCCCCCCAGCTTGCTTTGAGCTTCATTGGAACACTGTGGAAGATCCTGGATGGAAATATTAGCATGGGACAAAGTGGTTTACTGAAATGCAAGCAACTAGAAGATGCGAGTCATTCTTAAGGACAGAGATGTTCTGTGAAGTGGTCACCTCGTGTTCATTTGGTTTTATCAATATCAAGGATACCAAATTATGAACACTTTATAAATAGACCCATCATGTACCAACCATTTGTTATTCTTGTATTTTACCAATCTACAAGCCCCATATTCTCGGCACTCTTCAAATAAGATTTTCTGCTAAACTCATAATTGAATTTATAAACTTTGAGTTCCTCACAAAAAGTGGAAAATGCTTCAGAGATAATGGGAACTGCAGATGCTGGAGATTCCAAGATAATAAAATGTGAGGCTGGATGAACACAGCAGGCCAAGCAGCATCTCAGGAGCACAAAAGCTGACGTTTCGGGCCTAGACCCTTCATCAGAGAGGGGGATGGGGGGAGGGAACTGGAATAAATAGGGAGAGGGGGGGAGGCGGACCGAAGATGGAGAGTAAAGAAGATAGGTGGAGAGGGTGTAGGTGGGGAGGTAGGGAGGGGATAGGTTATTTTTTATTGAGTGCTTTAGTTAATTGAAACTACTGAAAGTCTTGTGGCACAATGGGTATTGCCCCTGCCTCTGAGCCAAAATCTCTACATTCAAGTTCCACTTCAGTACTTTCCTCATGGAGGACCAAGCATTGAGTGAAGGGGACTGGTGAGGGTGATTCAGTCATATAGCAGAGAAACAGGCCTATTGGCTCACCATGTCCATGCCAACCAAAAAATAGAAAACTACACTGATTCCATTTACCTGCACTTGGTCCATTGTCAACTATGCCTGGGTATTTTAAGTGTTCACCCTGATGCTTCTTAAATGTTACGAGAGTACCTGTCTCCACCACCATCTAAGGCAGTATGTTTCATATTTCTACCATCTTCTGGGTGAATTTTTCTCAGAATTCCTCTAAACTGCTTACTCCTCACCCTAGACTTATGCCCTCTACTCTTAGATTCATTGATGTGAGGAAAAGATTCTCATGCTCTACACTGTTTATGCCGGTCATAATTTTGTATGCTCCAATCAGATCACTCCCCTCTTCAGCCTTCTCTACTCCAAGGAAAATAAACCCAGCCTATCCAGTTTCTCCTAACAGAGATTGCTCATCCCAGGCAACAGGTGAAACTCCTCTGTATACTGTCCAGTCCAATGATATTCTTCAGACAGTGTGGCTACCAAACTGTACAGAATATTCCATCCGTGGCCTAACCAATGTTTTATAAAGTTGCAATAAGACTTCCTTGCTCCTATATTCTACACTTCAACTAATGAAGTCAAGCATTCTATATGTCTCCTTCACTACCATATCTACCTATGCTAGCACCTTCAGTGTTCAATGGATTTGTACATGAAGATCTCTTTGATCCTCAGTATTCCCTATGGACCTACCATTCATCGTGTATCTTTCTTGCATTAAATCTCCTAAAATGCATCACCTTGCACTTATTAAATTCCACTGTCCATTACTCTGCTCAATTTACGAATTGATCAAAATCAGACTGTCGCCTGAGACCATCTTTCTCACAATCAACACCACTAATTTTCATGTCAAATCTGCCAATTTACTAATTATACATACCTTCTACATTCACATTTGTGTTGTTAATGTACATAACAAACAGCAAGTTTTCCAGCACTGATCCCCATGGTACACTGCTGAGCAGATTTCCATATAAACAATCCTCCACCATACCCTTTGCTTCCCATTTGCAAGCCAATTTTGGATCCAGTTTGCCTTGGATACAATGGGCTCTTATTTTTTTGAACCAGTGTTCCACATGGGACCTTGTCAAAGGCCTTACTAATGTCTATGTAAATCACATCAAACTACCCTCAACAATATATTTAATCAATCTCAAAAACTCAATTAAATTTGTTAGGCAAGACCTCCTTCTGACAAATCTGTGTTGCATATCCCTGCCTTTTTAAGTATTAATTAATCCCATCCCTCAGAATTTTTTCAAAAATTTCCCTACCACTGATGTCAGACTAACTTGTCTGTAATTACCTGGCCTTTCCCTGCTGCCCTTCTTAAATAAAAGATTACCTTAACTATCCTCCAGTTATCTGGGCTTCATCTGTGGTCAGCAAAGTATTAAACACACTGACCAGGTCCTCAGCCATCTCCTCCCTTACCTCTATAGCAGCCTGGGTCACAGCTCATCAGGTCCTAAGGATTGACTCTTTAAAATTTTTTCTGCTTTATTTTTTCTTTTTTTTTGTTTTATCCTCACAGTACTACTATACAGTAGTGCTTATTTTTCCCCATAGCACCCGTGTTGTGTGTGCACGCTTAAGCGCAGGGAGTCAGTAAAGACACCATTGTGCAAATAACTTTATTCGATATTTCCACCACCAGGAAAAACAGCCATATGGTCAGGGAAACAAGCAACAAGCAAGGCCTGAAAGGGTCAACACTTGCATCCCTAGAGATTTGTACACAATTAAGCCCACTAAAACATTTAATACCTCCTCCTTATCAATTTTAGTTGTGTTCACCAACCCACCGGATATTCCCAGTTACAATATTTTTCTGCTCTGTAAATAGATGAGAAATATTCATGTAAGACCTCACCCATATCCACTGGATCCACATACAGGTTGCCCCTTTGATTTCTATTAGGGTCAACCTTTCCCTGGCAACCCTCTTACTCTTAAGAAACCTATAATAAGACTTGGTTCTATCTCCCAAAGACATTTTCTTTTTTAAACAATCCTGTACACATTCTCTACTTTTGAAGAACCTCCAGTTTTTAATGCCCTATACCTAATACATAGTTCCTTCTTCTTATTCTTTATCAAATTCTCAATATTCCTTGACAATCTAGACTTATTGCTGTAGCCCTGATTCCAACTACAGGTATGCCATGGAGTAACTGTAGGATATCCTATGGGGGAGGGGGACATTCACAATGTCCCAAGATGATTAAAGGATATCATAAATTTGACCAGCGGACGCTGCACACATCAACCTAACCTAGCCTACAATGAATTTTGAGTTCCTTATTGAAAATGATCATGGCCCAGACCTTCAAATGGAAGGACAGTTCTTTGTAGCACTGCATGGACAGAATTGTACAATGTAGCTGTCATCCTAGGAAATGCTCTGAAAGTTGAAGTTTCAAAATGGCAATTATCTGCTGTTTGCATGCCTCCAAAAAGATCCAACTCTGAGTTAGCGTTGGAGACATCAGAAGATTTCCACTAACTTAAACTCAATAGTTATCCAATGAAGGTTAGTGGAATTAGAACAGGAAACCATTAAACAGTGCCACCATCTTCTGGTTTGATCACCCCTGAATCTTTCCTCCAAAGCTCCACGGATTGCTGACCCCACTTCGTATCAAGTTCAACTTTGAGATGGGAGCCTTCAAAATATCCATCTTCTTCCTAAACTGAAAATTCCCCACCACCATGTTTTAACAGACCTCTCAAACACATCCACTCCATCTCCCACACTTCCACCCTCACCCCCTCTCTTCTCTCCCACAACAGCGGTGGGCTCTCCTTGCCCTTACCTACTATCCCACCAGCATCCAAGTCTAAAAGATCATTGGCTGCCATTTCTGCCACATGTAGCAGGATGCTTCGATACATACTCCCCTCCCCTACCAGCTTTCTTCAAGGGACCATTCCCTCTGGGACAACCTGGCCATCTTCCGTCACTCATCATACTCTCACAGCACCTTCCCATGCAATCACAGAAAGTGTGACACCAAACAATTTACTTCCTCCCCCCACCCCCGCGCCTCACGATCCAAGGCTCTTGACACACCCTCATGGTGAAGCAGCACTTTACCTGAATTTCACTCAATCTATTCTTTGTAAGCATGAATATAGTAATGTGGTGTCCTCTACATTGGGGAGATGAAGCACAAACTGGGTGACCACTTTGCAGATCACCTACATTCCGTCCACAAAAATGACCAAGCATCCGATTACTTGCCATTTCAACATATCACACCATGGCCACCATGTTTGCCTTGGGCTTGCTACTAGGCTCCAGTGAAGCCGAGCACAAACGGGAAGAACACCCCAGTTTCCACTTGGGAACCCTGCAATTTTCTGTAATCTATAGAGAGTTCAAAATTTTAGGGTCTGAGCACCTTCTTCCATGGTGTTACAATAACCCATGTGTCACCAAACATTGTCATCATAGCGGCTGCAACCACAAATATCCCATTGTCAGCCACTGACAGTCCCCATTTAACAGCTATTCATTCTCTCAGGTTGACCTTTATCCATTCCTTTGTCTGCCCAACTGATTTTCTCTCTCTGGGCTCCATCTCCCAACTATCATTTACTTCTTCTCAATGTAGGAGCAAATTACTGCAGATGCTGGAATCTGTACTGAAAACAAAAAATGCTGGAAATCACAGAGGGTCAGGCGGCATCCACGGAAAGACAGCAGCTAACACTGAGATAAAGAATCATCTAGACTCAACGTCAGCTTGCTCTGTCTCCATGGCTGCTGCCTGACCCGCCAGGATTTCCAGCATTTTTTGTTTACATTTACTTCATTTACTTATTCCCCTGTCCCATCTTCGGCATGTATACCAACCCTTTCCTAGCTGCAATCAGATCTGAAGAAAGGTCATTGGACCCAAAATGTTAACTCTGCTTTCTTCCAGATGCTGCCAGATCTGCTGAGTTTTTCCAGCAACTTTGTTTTTGATCCTGATTTACAGCATCTGTAGTTCTTTTGGTTTTTATTTAAGCCCAAATTCAAGCCTGCCTCATTCCCCAGCTGGGCTGGACATCTCCCTGTGCCCAGACTGACCTCCTATCATACATCCGCCCCACAGACACTTGATGTTGTCCCCAATTTGGACTTCATTTTGTACCTTGGCATGATCGGACCTGGCATCCCTCCCCCAATCCCCAAGAACATTGCCCTACCAGATCACCAACACCACCATTCCCAGACTGCACCCTCCTGACTTACCATAAGCATTCATCCACCTGTCACCTCAAATTCCCTCCTTTATCTGGGACCCAACACATTGTGCACATCTGTAACATGCCCCTCCAACCCACCATATACCACAACACTCCACCTACCTAGCCATCTGCCTCCTCACTTTTCTTACAGATTTACATTCTCTTAGTGGATGTAAGAGTGGCTTCAGGACCTTTAAAACTGAAATATGGCAGGAACTGTGGTATAAAATACCGCTCTTTGCTGTGCAGATTCATGGACTGGCCAAGACTGCTTCAGCTGCAAACGCTCCTGGCCAGGTGTTCACAGAGAACACCTCTAAAAGTAACTGTAGTTTTTTTTTGTCTGATCAGGAGAAAGTATCTGGGCCAATTGATTTTTGGAGAAAAAAATGTGGGTTTAATCCCCACACTGGCTGAGGTCGCCATGAAGGTTCCAACTTCTCAATCTCTTCTCTCAGGATGAACTATGACCAGCTATCCCTCTCTAATGACAGAGCAGCCATCTCGTGTTCAGGATCTCTGTCTCTGCTGAATCTCCCTAGATCTGTGCTTCACTCCTCCTCGTGTCAACACTTGACAAACCCCATGGCTCCACCAAGTGCCCAACAGCCCTTTCTACGGTGTACAGAATTCAATGAGGACAAGCCAACGACTAAGAGAGAAACAAGTTGCCTGTCTCACAGGCTACAGTTACAAAATTTATGACCTAATGTATTAGCGTAGAATGATGATATTGTTAGTTATTAGAAACATGAATTTTCAAAATGATAAACGATGGGTGGGTGGGGACTGGCCAACATTCAGAAAACAGCATTTCTTTATTTTGATTGTACTGTGGAAGACAGCTTATCCATGACCAACTAAAGAAAATGTACATTGATTGGAAATTTTCTTAGAAGCACTGTTGTTTCACTACCTGGCGTAGAAACAGGAGACTCCCAAATGTCGTTGAATTTACAGTTGTGTAGTGGGAGGGGTATTTCCAATTGGTCTGTGTGGTGCTGCATGGGACACTGGTTGACTACAAGAGATACAGAGGAAGACATCAACTGTTAAACAGTTCTGAAGGATCTTGTTTACTATTTATTGTATGACATTGCTAGAACCATTCTAGAACTTAAAAAAGAAAATGTTGTGATTATATAATGCAAACATTACATTTTACTGAGCAAGAAACCTACCAAGAAAGAGAATCACAATTTGTTGCCTTACTCCTATTGGTTAATGACTGTAATTCTGGTTTTGCAGAATTTCAATCTTTAAATTAGCCATTACAGAAAGCATAAGTAACTAAAGGAACCGTAAGAAAAGTTGTGCTCAGTATTCCAGTGCTGTACATCAACTGCAGGATTTCTTTTGATGAATCAGTCAATCCTCCTATTACTTCCTTGTTCAGGGTCATTAGTCTTTGCTAGATACTCCTTCAGTATAGTCCTCCAGTATTCCTGCCAGATGGTCATTGCGTGTCTTGAATTTTCTTCTCTGAGAAGCAGGTTTCTTCCTTTTCTGAACACATACCTAGCATAAATATATATATTTTAGAAATAATATGCAAACATTTGTTCCTGCTAGCAAAATGGTGGACAGGAAATTATCTCCTTCTCGTGATAATTGCTCTGAAATCTGCAGAGTATAGATAGACCCACAGATTCCAGGTACATACAAGCAGTTAACAGGAAGAGAGTGGAGAGGGATAATTGCAAGAAGCTGGAGAGGGATACAAAGGGGCAGGCGGAGGAGTTGAAGAGGATTGGGCAGGGGAGGAAAGGGAACAGTTGGAAGAGGAAGATATCAGAAATCTCTAAGTGGTGATAGCTGATTTAACAATTTCCTAGCAGATATGGCTAGATCAAACAAGGCCTTTGGGCCCTGATCGTCTCTGCTAAAACCATTCACTATTCTTCAGCCCATTCCTTTTACATCCTGGAACACAAAGATTAACTTCTTACTTCTAACTTCTGCTGACCATCTTACAAAAATTCTTCCTCATCCATACTTGCTTCTAATCAATACATTTGAAGCAGCATCAACTTCAGGCACTCAGATTGAAGCCGTCTTCTGCTGATTTACTCCCTTCCCCCAGTCCACTGTGCCAATCTTCCTCTAAAATTCCATCTACTTCAACTTGGATTTGTATTGTTCTTTTATTTTTTCTAACTTGCTGCATCCTCCTTGCTCATTTCATCATTACTTCTGGTGTTCTCACAGGCATCTTTCTTTGGCCCCTCCTATTTCTCATGTTGCCCCTTGGTGACGATATCTGAAAACTGCAGAATGGCGCTGTGGCTCAGTGGTTAGCACTGCAGACGCACAGAGCCAGGAACCTGGGTTTGATTCCCGCCTGGGCAACTGTGTGGAGTTTGCACATTCTCCCCATGTCTGCGTGGGTTTCCTCCGGGTGCTCCGGTTTCGTCCCACAGTCCAAAGATGTGCAGGCTAGGTGGACTGGCCATGCTAAATTGCCCGTAGTGTTCAGGGGTGTGTGTGATGCTTCAAGGGGCGGTGTGGACTTGTTGGGCCGAAGGGCCTGTTTCTACACTGTAGGGAATCTAATCTATCTAAACTGTATTACTTTTCACTTGTTAATTGCTGACACCCAGCTTTACCACAATATTGTCCCTCTTGTAGTTAGCCCTTCAAAACTGCTCTTCAATACGATCATGATTGATCTGGTTGAGGTCTCAACCCAACTTCATGTCTATCCACCAAATGTACGTACCACCTTCTTTGGTCCTGCCTCCTGCATTGAGGAAATGCCCTGCTTTTTCAAATACTCCTCAATTTTCTCTTCATCCATTGAATCCACTGGAATACTCCTCCATAGCTTCTGAAATTCTACATAAGAATAAAACCTAAATTGTAATTAATGGTTATGAAACAAAACTGTAGATAAAGACATGATTTGTTTGGCAGATCAAATCAAATAGCATACCCCTTTGGCTATCCACAACAAGCAAGATATTGACTGTACCCAAACCAGCCTATGCTTGCAAAACTCTCAGGATAATGTCCAATATTAGATGGGATTCTGCAAATGGACATTTGTTACATAGTTCTGAGTGTATATAGTATTATGATAACAATGACTGTAAGATAATTTGGGCTAAAAGCATGGTGAACTTGCACCTACTGGAAGTTGTATACATTTATATAAGGGCCCAGTTCCTTGCAGACAGAAAGAACATATACACAGAACTCAGCAAAACTACTAACAACCATTCTCGAATCATTTCTCAGGGTAATGCCTTCAGCAGTCAGAGTTAAGCCTGATTTGTTTAAAATTTAAAGAAAGCTTGTCAGTGGTTATTAATTGTTATATTCTCCGTCGTTCTACCTGCTGGAGTTCACTTCTTAACCAGTTAGCACTCTCCTCCAATACAGTATAAATGTTCAATAAAAAGTTTCAACAGAAGTATTTCAGCAATATCCAAGTTCTGTACAACCAAATGAAAACTGTAGTCATAATTTTTATTTGCAGAACTAGGACAAATCAGACCCACTAAAATGCAGAACCTCAAAAAGGTAATAACCACTGAATTTAACTGAAGCCAGATTTGAAATGGTATACAGTCCAGCAGATTTGAGAGTTGTATGTGTGGCTAAAAGAGTAGTGCTGAAAGAAGGGATTTTTATTCACAGGGCACTAGCACCAATACTATTTTAAAAAAAGGGGAGTTGTTCCATTGGGTGGGTTCCACTTAAATTGGGACAGGATCAACATGCTGGCAAACATAATAATCAGGGCAATGTGTAGGGCTTGTAACTAAGGTTGGGGGTGCTGTGGTGATCAGGGAAACAGGTGATTTAAATTTAAAGAAAGAGGTCAAGGCAATGTAGAAGTGTAGCCACTTTGGTAAAGGGAAGCAGAGTGCGATAGGAAAGAAAAGTTCAAGAGTTTAAAAGGCAATGACAAATCAACAAATAAGGTTCATGTAAAGAACACAGATTAAAAAAAATCTAAGGTTCTTTATCCGAATACCTGAAGCATCTGTAACAAGATTTGCAAAACAGCAGTATGAATAGAGAAAAATATGTTTCACATAATCACCATTATACAAATATTGGTGCAAGTTGACCAATATTGGAAAATAAATATTTCCATGCACAAAATATTACAAAAAAAGACAGCTGCATGGGAACACAAGTAGACAACATAATAATGATTACGTAAAGGCAGCAGTAGTAATAATAGTAAAAGATCAGAGTTGTTTGGTTGGCAAGTTGATTCTGAAACGTTGAGACACTACCATGGAGAGCATATTATATAATTCTGATTGGTTAATATGGCAGTTAACTGTCAACAAATGGTTCCCCCATTCCATACATCCTATCCGATCCTTACACTTTCTCATTCCAATGCCCCCATTTTTTTTAAAAAAAAAAAAAAGACCTTGCTGATCCCCTAAACAGGGTTTTGGGACCTCTCATCTCAGACTGTCTCTCCAACACACCCCACACCCCGCCCCCCCACTACCACTAACATAATCATCTTTATCACCACTGATAGCGTGCAGCTTTATATAATTTACTTGCTCCAGAAATCTACACTTAGGGACAAGGCATTCACATGGATAGAGGATTGGCTGACCAGGAGAAGGCAGACAGTAGGGATGAAGGGAACCAGGGAGAAGTCAGAGATTAGGGATGAAGGGAATCTTTCCAGGATGGCAGCTGGTGACTAGAGGAGATCTGTGGAGTCCATGTTATGACAACAACTATTCACATTATACAAAAATGATCTGGACAAAAGAATGGAGGGCATCATTGCTAAATTTGCAGAGGACACAAAGATAAGTGGGGGGGACAGGTAGTGTTGAGGATGCAGGGAGGCTGCAGGAAGGACTGGGCAGGCTAGGAGAGTGAGCAAAGAAGGGGCAGATTGACTATGATATGGGAAAGTTTAAGGTTATACATTTTGGTAGGAAGAATACAGGTATAGATCATTTTCTACATGGGGCAAGGCTTTGAAAATCTGAAGCACAAAAAACAACTTGGGAGTCCTAGTTCAGGATTCTCTAAAAGTTAACATGCAGTTCAAGTTGGCAGTTCGGAAGGCAAATGCAATACTAGCATTCTATTCAAGACAGCTAGAATACAAGAGCAGAGATGTACTGCTGAGTCTGTATAAGGCTCTGGTCACACTGCATTTGGAACACTGTGAATTTCTTCAGCAACAGGGTGGTTAATCTGTGAAACTCACTGCCACACAGATCAAGTCATTGAGTATATTTATGATAGATGGATAGTTCTTGATTGGTTAGGGGATCAAAGATTACAAGAAGAAGCAGGAGAATGGGTTTGAGAAACGTATCAGTTACGATCAAATGGCGCAGCAGACTCATTGGGCCAAATGGCTTAATTCTGTTCCTATATCATAGTAATTTTGTACTGTAAACAGCTAATGGAGTGAAGCTGACCAAGTTACTGAAAAATGCTCACCTTCATCCATTGTAAACTGGCAGGTTCTGTCATTATAGAAGAGAATCTTCTTCTTGTCTGGTCTTGTCACAAAAATAATTTGATCCCCTAATACCTAAAAGGTACACAATTCCAGATTTTACCATTTACAGTAAAAATATTTTGCAAACATGTGTTCATAGGGCAATGATTATTTCAAATGGTTATACAGAAACGTAGAAATATGGAAGATAGGAGCAGGAGCAGGCCATTGGGTCCCCTGAGCCTGCTCTGCCATTCTTACGATCAAAGCTGAGCATCCAACTCAATAGCCTAATCCTGCTTTCTCCCCATAATTCTTGTTCCAATTTGCCCCAAGAGCTATATTTAGTTACCTCTTGGTGACATTCAATGTTTTGGCATCAACTATTTCCTGTGGTAATGAATTTCACAGGCACACCACTCTTTGGATAAAGAAATGTCTCCTCATTTCCATCCTAAATCGTCTGCCCTAATTCTCATACTGTGATCCCTGGTTCTGGACACACACACCCACCATCGGGAACATCCTCTCTGCACCTACCCTGTCCAGTCCTGTTAGAATTTTATAAGCCTCTACGAGATCACCCCTCATTCGTCTGAACTCTAGTGAAAACAATCCCAATCTAATCAATCTCTTCTCATACGTCAGACCCGCTATCCCTGAAATCAGCCTGGTAAACCACCTCTTCACTCCCTTGAGACCAAAACTGCACACAATATTCCAGGTGTGGTCTCACCAAGGCCCTGTAAACTGCACAACACATCTCTCCTCCTGTCCTTGAAGCCTCTTGCGCTGAAGGCCAAGATACCATTTACTTTCTTTACCGCCTGCTGCACTTGCATGCTTACCTTCAGCGACTGGTGCACAAGAACACCCAGATCCCACTGCACACTCCCCTCTCCCAATTTACAGCCATTCAGGTAGTATTCTGGCTTCTTGCTTTGGCTTCAGAAGTGAATAACCTCACATTTATCCAAATTATATATCTTCTATTGATTTGTCAACTCACCCAACCTGTCAAGATCATGCTGAAGGGTCTCTGCATCCTCGTCACAGTTCACTCTCCCACCCAACTTGGTATCATCTGAAAACATGGAGATGTTACATTTTGTTCCCTCTTCCAAATCATTAATATATATTGTGAATAGTTGGGGACCAAGCACTGATCCCTGTGGCACCCCTGCCATTTTGGAAAGAACCTATTAATCCCTACTCTATGTTTCCTCTCTGCCAAACTGTTTCCTATCCATTTCAATACACTTTCCCATCCCATGTGCTTTAATCTTGCACAATAATCTCTATTATGGGACTTTGTTAAACACTTTCTGAAAGTCCACATATACTATTTTGACTGCCTCTGCGTTGTCAATTGTACTCGTTAAAGCTTCATAGAATTCCAACAGATTTGTCATTCATGATTGCCCCTTCATAAGTCCATGTGTTTGACTGTGTCCGATTCTGCCACTGCTTTCTAAATGCTCAGCAATAAAATCCTCGACATTGGATTCAAGAACTTTCCCCACTACTGACGTTAGGCTCACTGGTGTATAATTCACTGTTTTCTCTCTACTTCCCTTTTTGAATATTAGAGTGACATTAGTCACCCTCCAGTCTGCAGGGACTGTTCCAAACTCTACAAAATTCTGGAAGATGACCAGCAACGCATCCATTATTTCTAGAGTTACTTCCTTAGGTACACTGGGATGTAGATTCTCAGGCCCTGAGGATTTATCAGCCTTCAATCCCAACAATTTTCCCATCACCATTTCTCTGCTAATATTGATCTCCCTCAGCAATTCCTTTTCACTAAATCTTGCACCCTTCAACAATTCTGGTATCTGATTTGTGTCCTCTTTTGTGAAGATAGAACCAAAGTATGTAATCAGTTTCTGAGCCATTTGTTTCCCCTGTTATACATTCTGCTGTTTCGGTCTGTAGGGGACCTAGATTTGTCCTTACCAATCTCCTTCTCTTCACCTACCTATAGTAACTCTTCGCATCAGTCTTTATATTCCCCATAAGCTTACTTTCGTTATTTATTTTCCCCTTCCTAATCAACCCCTCGTTCTTTCTTTGCTAAATTCTAAACAGCTCCCAATCCTCAGATTTATTATTTTTCTTGGCCAATCTGTATGCTTCTTCCTTGAATCGGATACTATCTCTTACCTCCTTCGAATGCCATGGATTGATCCTCTTACCCACTTTGCTTTTGCGACAGACAGGAATAAACAGTTGTTGCAGTTCCCCCACGTGTTCCTTGAATGTTTGCCATTGCCTGTCTGCTATCATCCCTTTGAGTAACTCTCCCCAATCTATCAAGGCCAACTCATGCTGCATATCCTCAAGCTCCCTTTATTAAGATTCAGCACCCTAGTCTCTGAATCAACAACCTCACCTTCCATCTTGATAAAAAAATTCTATCATCTTATGGTTGCTCTTCTCCAAGGGGTCTCACATAGCTAGATTGCCAATGATTCCCTTCTCGTTACACAGCACCCAGTCTAAAATGGCCTGCGCTACAGTTGGTTCCTCCACAGTGGTCAAGAAAACTATCCCATATACACATGAGGAATTCCTCCTTTATGGCACAGTGACTAATTTCATCTGCCAATCTTTGTGCAGATTAAAATCACCCATGATCACCAATACTCCCCTATCACATGCATCTCTAATTTCCTGTTCAATGTAATTCTCGACATCACCACTGCAGTTTGAGGGTCTATATATGACACCTACTAATGTCTTTTGCCCCTTGGTGTTTTTCAATTCTACCCATACAGACTTCACATTGTCAGACGTAATATCCTTTCTCATTGTGTGCTTGTTGTCCAGGTGATATTGAATTAAGAGTCTGCAGCACGTCAGCTGTAATGCCATGTTGTGGTGGGTTGCTACTTGTAATACATTTATATACGAGAAATATTTATTAGATTAGATTCCTTACAGTGCAGAAACGGGCCCTTTGGCCCAACAAGTCCAAACTGCCCCTTGCGGCATCCCAGCCAGACTCATTTCCCTATAACCCACACACCCCTGAACACTACGGGCAATTTAGCATGGCCAATCCACCTAGCCTGCACATCTTTGGACTGTGGGAGGAAACCGGAGCACCCAGAGGAAACCCACACAGACACAGGGAGAATGTGCAAACTCCGCACAGACAGTTACCCGTGGCTGGAATCAAACCCAGGTCTCTGGTGCTGTGAGGCTGCAGTGCTAACCACTGAACCACGGTGCCACCCCTAGCATAAATCTTTTAAATTAATTCATACTTTGAAGAAATGATGCATTAAAGGCGCAAATAGTTGATTTGGTACAAATGTTTCTGAGTTACCAGGTTTTCTTAAGCTCTGCAGATGTGGAAGAGGGCTAGGAGCTTGCAACAAGGATTGAGACTGGTAAAGGCAAGTCAGGCTCAACTATGAGGATGGCAGGAATGCAAAGAAGGATAAAGTATGTGGCAGGACCATGGACGAGCAGAAGTGCCTGGCATTCTTCATGCACAGACAGTCAAAGTAAGAAAATGTGGCGTCTGAAGGGCAGAACTGAAAATGTCCACACGCGAGTCCAATCTCAGGGTTTTGGCAAGCAGCAGGAACATTCGATCAGAGTGGAGGTCCATTTGTTTAAACAATTACCTTTATAGCTTTCTGTGCATTTGGTAGGCCTTCCTCTATATCTTCAAGGAGGATTCCTCCCAAACCTCGTTGATCATGCTTGTCCAAAAGCCTCAGAAGAGCCTTTTTATCTTTTAAGTTGTATTTGGGTTTAAAGGCATATTTTCCATCTGTTACATCAATTTTTGGGTTGCTTATTAATGCCTGAGGACAATTAAACAGATATTATTGAAAACTTTCAGGAAAGCACATCTTACTACTGAAAATTAGAACATGACATTTTTCCCCACAGCATTAGTGATGCTACTGTTCGAGTGCTAGGTGTCTAGCTACTAGGTAGACTCAAACCAGTAATGGCTAAATAATTCAATTGATACATAATAGGTATGTTTATTACAGACACACATACATTAAAGTATAGCTTATTGCTTGCTAATCTAGTATCTTAAACCAATCAACTGTCATTACTACTGCAATTCCAAACCTTTAACTATTGTGAAGAGAAGTATTCAATCTAATACATGAAATTCTTACATTTACTTACTGTTTAACACATTTCCCACTTCACAATTTTGTCATATTAATGGCTGAGTTTCACTTATAGCTGCAAGGTTCTTCATTCTTATTATATTTCCAGTCTCCCCAACACAAAGTGTTGCTACTTCTCCATGTTCAATTATGATGCTGTAGGAACATTGATGTATTTTATTCATTTTACATTTTGTTCCCTCCAAGTGTATTAAACACCCTATCTTGGTTAATATAGGATGGTATCTTTATACTTAGGTAGATCAAGGACTACTGCATCACGGAGTTCATGGAGATTGCCGAAGCGTCGAAGGAAGTAGTTGTAAAGGGATTAAAATGGTATGGCCATGTGTTCCAGAGAGATAGTGAAAATATGGTGAGGTCGGCACAACATTGTGGGCCTAAGGGCCTGTACTGGGCTGTACTGTTCTATGTTATCAACCATTAGACCACTGTGGCTCTAATGAAGAAGCTCAGAAGAATTTACTTCACTATTTGTTGAGATCGTTCAGTGGCTTGCGTCTGACTTTTCAGTGTCTTGTGTCTTCGTATTACAGATAACTATTCTGATTATGATTGTTTCTCTTTCTATTTATACATGCTCTTTTATGTCTTTTTCTGCCTTATTTTCTTTTATGTTTTTTTTTGTCTCTTATCTGTCTTCCTACTTAGTGGATAGCAGCAGGTGGGAGGTGAAAGTGATTGTGCATTCTTCAATATTGGACTCAAACATTAACTCTTTCTCTCCACAGATGCTGCCATGCCTGCTATGTTTCTCTAGTATTTTTTTTTAAATTTCAGATTCCCAGAATCCCCAGTTGTGTAACACACAGTATGGAGCTGGAGGAACACAGCAAGCCAGGCAGCATCAGAGGAGCAAGAACACAGCAGGCCAGGCAGCATCAGGTCCAGACTCGAAACGTCAGCTTTCCTGCTCCTCTGATGCTGCCTGGCTTGCTGAGTTCCTCCACCTCCACACTGTTACCTCTGACACCAGCATCAGCAGTTCTTACTATACCTAGTAGTTTTTTTTAACCGTTACTATTTTCTGGTTTATTTCCAAAATTACATTAGGTTAAACTCTATTCTGATTACTAAGGCATCGATGATCATCACCTGCTTCATGCATCAGTTGCTCTAATTTATTTTCCAGGACCATGTACAAGTGTTTCAATTATTTAAAAGTGGAAACAAATCAGGTGAGGAAGTTCTCCTGAACATCCAGAAGTTGGACTACTTTCTCCATCTTTTCATACTACTTTTATCTCCCCCCAATCATTAACAGGATAATTAAGGTATTTTAATATTATTAATCTATTCCTTAAAAACTCAATTTAAAAGTTAGTGACAAACTTGCATATCTTTGCCACTTGCTTTGCTTTTTGTATTCATTGAAAAAAATCTTGTAACAATGGGCTGCATAGTTTCTCCCATGCAGACTGGGTCAGGGAATTTCTCAGCTTGTCACATTCAATGTGGAGAATGAAAAGCCTGGTTGACGCGCTGGGGGTGGAGGGGGATGGGTTGCTGCTGCTAGGTGCAGATGATGTTGAACCTGCTGTCTCTGCATGCAGTTCAGAGACAGAGACAATCACACATGCTCCAGCTAAGGCAAAGCTAGTTAAAAGACCCACTTTGGTTATCTAGGATTTCATGTTTTGTTATAAATTAGAACCAACGTGTGTCATTATTTAAACCTTATTATCTCTTCTCCCGTTTCTATGGCCCTTTACAAATCTCCACGCCTACCACACCACTCCATGACCCCATCATTTGTTCTTACAACCTTTCCTGCTAACTCACCTAGTAATTAGCATGGGCTGAACTCAGAAGCCACACTGAGATGAAATAACGTAAATGTCTATTACAATGTTTATTACCACTTAAAGGGCTGTTTATGAAAGCTTATCCTCAAATGCTTAATCCCCTATAAAAACAGACTTTATTTAGAACCTCAGGACCCTTTTGATAACTTCTGAACTATCGACTATATATATGAGCTTACAACACCTGTTCCTGGCTGGGCTATTTTCAGATAGTGAGAAGTAGCCAGCTATTAATAATGATGTAATGGTGACCCTTGAGGCAATGTCAAGAAACAGCTATTGTAACTATTAAAGCAAGATTATTTTTAGCTCACAGTTAGGTTGTTTGCTGCAACAATTTTATAGGGCTAGAGATTTAAATAACCATAACTTGACACTTCTACTGACCTTATCTGCCTTTCAAGAGCCTGCTTCCTCCATAAAGTTACCAACACTGCAGGATAGAGGCCCTCGAAACAGCAGAAAACAGATGTTTGACACTTTGAGTTCAAACGGCCCCAATGAATTTGTGTTTCCCTCACGTATGAGACACATCAACCAGTTTTCTTGAATAGTAAAGATGGAATGTGTTGGAAATAGATACTGAATTTCCCAATCAAGGTTCCTCATGCCTGCTTCTTTTTTGAAGGTAATGACTGTCAAAAATCAGGTCCAATGAAATAGGTCCTCTTTGGTCTGCAAACTCAAGCTAAATACATTCGGCCCTAGAATCACCTGTAATAAAAAAAATCTTAATTTTCGGTGTAAGCAATTTGTATAATGTAAACTGAATATTGTAACATTATGAGAACAGTCAGTTCTAAGCAATTGCTACATTTGGAGTTTCAATGACTGCTAAATTTATTCCTATTTAGGAACAAGGGATAGGGCTTGTTGTAAGGTTGTCAACTGCTCCCTCACAACTGTTTAAGAGTCTTCAAAAGTTCAGGGTTACAGGTAGCTAGACAGGGAGGCACAGAATGCCAGAAGCAGGCTCCACTCAGTAAAGTGCTGCTGCTAAGCTGTATTATTGAGAAAGCTACTGGTTCCACGTAGTTGGTCTCAGGCAACCTCAGAGCAGCTTGATAACTCTGTAGAGATAGGACTTAGGAACAGTCTTTGAAGTAACTAGTGGGGGTAATTATTAAAAATTAGGGCTCAAGAAAAGTCCTGGAAGCCATCCACATATGAGAGGGAAAGGCCAGCAAAGTATTGGTTACACCACAGTGGTTGAATGTGTACTGGGGTGCAATTTCAAGAATTCCAGGTAGCATAGTCCCAGGAAAGGACAGTGAATTACTAGAAAGTGAGCAGTCATTAAGTCAGTCTGTGATAGAGTGTTGAGGGCATTACCATAAAATATAGGAACACAGTAGGCTATCCAGCCCCTTGAGCCTGCTCCAACATTCAAGAGAATCATGGTTGATCCAACATTCCTCACGTCCACTTTCCTGTGCAGTGTTTGTGACCCTTGATGCCCCTACTGATCAAGAATCTATCTCTGCCTTATTTATACACAAGGATTCTGACCCCACAGATCCCTGTTGCAAGAAGTTTCAAAAAAATCTTGGTCTTTGAAAGAACAGAAATTTGAATCCCTTGCAAAGTAATAGTGAGATTTATACAAGTTTTCAACACATTAGGACTCTAAAACAAAGGAAACCGAACCGACCAGGAACTTACTAGGAGAATAAGGCCTCAAAATTCTAAGGTTTGTAACAACAATGAACTGAGGTAGAATGTTGCAAGAAGTAGCATACAAGTTTAATTGACTGTGAAATCTGTGGCACATAGAGCTTAATGTAGGGAAGCACAAAAACAAACACTTTGGACCCAAGAAAGACAAATCTGAGAATTTTCTAAATGATGAGAATTACAGTACAATGAAGGAGTAGGAGGATTTTGATGGTAAAGCACAGATGTCATTGTTTTTTTTGTGCTTGTTCACTAAATACTAACGAACATGTGTAACTGAATTTTGGCCTTCATCTGAAATGCTGGAATCAAGTAGAAGTTATGTCATCTTTATATAAAGCTCTGGTTCAATTCCATTTTAGAGTATTGGTTTTAGCACAGCACTTCAAGAAGGATGTATTTGCTTTGAAATGTGACATGAAAATTCAGGAAAATGAGGTTAAAAGCAATAAGTTATGAAGCTAGGTTTCACAGACTAGTCTTACATTCCCTGGGTATAAAATATGTTAAAAGGGTGGTCTAATTGTAATACTTAAGGCGAGTAAAGGACCTGGTAAGTTTCCTCCTCTATCTAACACCTATCCTCTGATGGGGAATCCAGGAGGTGAAATAATATTAAAAGTTAGAGATAGAATATTCAGAGGTGCCGTCATGATACACTATTTCACATAAAAAACATAGGACATTTGAAATCTTACACATAAAAATGTTATGAACATTTCAAAAGCAAGACTGATATATAATCAGAGTACAGCAAATTCTGGAATCTGAAATATAAAAATAAATTCTGGACAATACAACAAAGTTTAACAGCATCAATGGAGAGAAAAACACAGAACATTGACAGGTCATCAGCTAAGAAAATATCACCAGCCTGAAATAATAATTCTTGTTCCTCTGTTCAGACATTGCTGAACATACTGAGGATTCCAGCATTTTCTGAGATTAACAGATGTTTATTAGGTAAGAGGATCAATGGAGAGGGAACAAAGGCTGGTAAATAATGTTAGGATACAGCCACAATATAATTGAATTGTGGAATAGCCTAAGCTGAAAGATCTATTCCTGTTCCCATTTTCAGTCCCAGTCCAGAGATGTGAGCACACAATCCCAGCTACTACTTTAGTGCATTACGAAGTGAGATGTCACCTTTTGGGTGAGACAATAAACAGAGGCTTTGTCTGCCGTCTTAACTGAATGCAAAATAACTCATCACGTAAGGGACGTGGGCTTTGTTAGCAAGTTATTATTGCTCATCCTTAGTTGCCCTGGAAAATGGTGGTGACCTGCTTTCTTGAGCCTCTGCAATCTGTTTGTTCTAGGTAGATCCACAATAGCATTTTGGAGAGAGTTGCAGGATTTTGACTCAGTGCCTCTGAAGGAATGGCAATATATTGATTTCCAAGTCTGAATGGTGAGTGGCTTGAAGGGGAATTTGCAGGTGTGGTATTCCCATGTGCATGTTGTCCCTGTCCTTTTCCTTCTAGATGGTAGTGCTTGTGGATTTGCATGGTGCTAAGGAGTGATGGAGAATTTCTGCAGTATATCTTCTAGATGGCACACATTGCTGCAACTGAGCATTTGAGATGGACAGAGTGAATATTTATGATGTAGTGCCAATCAAGCAGGCTGCTTTGTCCTAGATGGTGTCAAGCTTCTGAGTATTATTGGAGCTACACTCATCAATGCCTTGTGGATGGTGGACAGGCTTTGGTCAGTAAGTTGATGAATTATTGGCTGCAAGACTCCTAGCCTCTGATCTGTTTTTGTAACCACAGTACTTAGAGGCTAGTCTAGTTCAGTTTCTGGTCAACGGTAGTTTCTAGGATGTTGCGTGTAGGAAATTCAGTGATATTGATGCCATTGAATATCAATTGCTTTCCTGGAGAGAGTCAGTGCCTGGCACTTGTGTGGTGCGAATGTTACGTTTGACTTGTCAGCCCATATTCGGCTAGTGTCCAGGTCTTGCTGTACATGGGCATGGGCTGCTTCCTGAATCCCTGAAACAAACTGGTTACACAGCTTAATGACTGTTTAATAAAGATGCCTTAAACTCCTCTACAACAACCGCCTTTTTTCTGGAACTCTTTCTTATTAACAATAAATCACTTAGAACTATTTTTTTTTCACTGTTCTGGAGGCTGTTAAACTGCACTGATTTTACAAACATTTTCTTCCGAATGACCTGGCTCTGGCTTAAAGAAATTCACATACTTGCCAATCTTCTGGAATGGATCTCTTTCTTTATATAAATAATACGTTTTAATATTTGTGATAACAAAGTGTAGAGCTGGATGAACACAGGAGGCCAAGCAGCATCAAAGGAGCAGGAAAGCTGATGTTTCAGGCCCAGACCCTTCTTCAGAAATGGGGGAGGGGAAGGGAATTCTGAAACAAATAGGTAGGGGGAGGCAGAGAGAAGATGGAGAAAGGAGAGGTAGATGGAGAAGAGACAGACAGGTCAAAGAGCAGGGATGGAGCCAGGAAGGGTCAGTGTACGTAGGGAGTCAGGGAGGGGATGTCAGTCCAAGGAGGACAGCCAGGTCAAGGGGGAGGGATAAGACTAGTAGGTAGGAGATGGGACAAAAACAAAGTTGCTGGAAAAGCTCATAGGTCTGGAAGCATCTGTGGAGGAGAAAACAGAGTTAACATTTCGGGTCCGGTTACCCTTACTCGGAATCGAGTTCTGAGGAAGGGCCACTGGACCCAAAATGTTAACTCTGTTTTCTCCTCCACAGATGCTGCCAGACCCGCTATGCTTTTCCAGCAAATTTGCCTTTGTTCCTGATTTACAGCATCCGCAGTTCTTTTGGTTTTTATTTAGGTAGGAGATGGATGTGCGGCTTGAGGTGGGAAGAGGGGACAGGAGGGAGCAAGGACAGGTTAGGGAGGCAGGGACAAGCTGGGCTGGTTTTCGGATGCAGTTGGGGGAGGGGAGATTTTGAAGCTTGTGTAGAGTTCTCCCCACCCCCAACCACATCCCAAAACCAGCCCATCTGCTGTGTCCATCCAGCTCTACACCTTATTATCTCAGCATCTACAGTTCCTACCATCTCTGATTTTAATATCCGTGTTTCCCTGTGTCATAGGACAACCTATTACTAGGCATCAGTCCAACCTTTTTCTCTTCTACGTGATGTTCTAAAACACTGAATTATTCGTGGGTTCATTTAAAACGCTCATTTAGATGCACATAAACATATTTCTAGATATTACCCACAGAACTCAAAAAATGGAATTAAATTCTTCGTAACGTACACAGCATAGACACACAAAATCAGCTTTAAGCCATAAATGATTCTACAAACTATAGAACCGAAATTTCCAAATAATAATATTATAATCCTTACATAACAGTTAATTGATCATAAACTGTTTCAGGTCATGAGAGGTGCAGTACAAACTCAAATTCTTATTCCTTCTCTCCTTCTCGCACATGATGTTCAACCATACAGTTGGGTACATCGGTGATGATCCTACTCCATCCATTCTTAAGAACACCTAAGTGTTTTGTCAAATAGTAAATATATAAACATCTCACCTCAGTCATCAACCATTGTTTTTGTCTCATGCCAATATCCAAGAGTTTAGTCTCATCTAGAATTTCATCCAGCGTCAGTGGATGGGTATCTCCTCGCTGGTGGCGGGTCTGCACAAAATCAGTAAAGTTTAAACTCAATAAAAATGCACAGAAGTCATATGGAAATGAGACACTTGGCCCACCAGATCTGTGACAACATTTGCCTACCATTTGAGAAAACATTCCTGATCACAGTCCTGAGCTGCCTTCTGAAAAATTGTTCAGTTAATGTCAATATTCTATTTTTGTTTGTGTGCTAAAGTACAGGCTTTAAAGCCTGAAGTCTTCTTGAATTATCCTGTCAGTTGGTCACTGAAAGTTTGAGAATCTTTATTGATTGCTATTTGGATTGTAACATCTTGACTCACATCAAGTCCTGATCTTCTCTCAACCTTGTATTCAACAAACTAAAATTGCTCTTGGTCAAGAAATTAGATTTTCAAATTCTCATTCTTAGCTTTAAACCAACAGTTTCTGTCACAAGGCTGGGTCCCTGATGAGATATTCCACTAATGAGTTGGGCTTGATAGCCCCTTAACAAACAGGTGTTGTACTTTCTAACAAGGAACTGTGGAATCATGAAAATCATACCAGGCAGAGTTCCAATTGTTTCCTTCAAAATCATTCCAGCTGAGGGAGGATTATAGTCCATAACTTCTCTGTTGGCTTGACTACATTGTCTGTATGATGCAAGGTTTATGAATTTCCTGGAGATTGTAATGTTTTGTCCACTGGTTACTGCTAATCAGAGCTTTCCAGAAATGGTTTCAAATGGTATCACATGAGCATTGGCAAAGTTAGAGTCATACAGCACAGTAATAGACCTTTCAGTCCAACCAGTCCATAATCCCAAACTAAACTAGTCCCACCTGCCCGCGCTTGGCCCATTTTCTTCCAAACGTTTCTTATTCACGTACTTAACTAAATGTATTTTAAATGCCGTAACTTAACTGGCATCCACCACTTCCTCTGGAAGATCATTTCACACACAGACCACTCTTAAAAAAAAACTGACCCTCTTTTCTTTTTAAAATCTTTCACCTTAAAAACATGGCTGTAAAAATGAAATCTCGTCAGTCGAGCAAACAGCCTATTTTGAATGTGATGTCAGGTATGTAGGCCATTTTCAAAGATTGGCAGATCATATCAAACAGCATGCCTCTTTGACTGTGGTACCACCATACACTTGCAAAACTCACAATACAGTGTGTCACATTAGGTGTGATTAATTGTGATTCAATTGGACACATGCTGGATAACATGCAAGCGTATACTGACAAAAATTTAGGACTGTCAGTCAGGCTTGCATGTACTGGAAACTACACATATTAATCTACAAGTTCAGTTCTCCAACTCTGAAAAGGTCATACCAGATTTGAAATGTAAACTCTATTTTCTCCACAGATGCTGCCAGGTCTGGTGAGTTTTTCCAGCATAACTACCTTGTATTACGTCCTGTATTTTCTACAAGTTGTCAAAGACACTTGTAATATGCTTATAGCAGAAAGGCTTGCAATTTTCAAAAGCCAGCTACATTTCCTAATTCTTCCTGCCACTGCGCAACAGATTTCTTTCATTTTGGGGACTTCCTACTGTCTTGTCAGAAAGGTTGGTTTAGTTGAGATAGGCTGCATGGGCACCTTGGCATGGATTAGGAACTCTAAGTTGTCCTAGTTATGCATATATTTCCTATTTAGTGAAGTCACTTTGATTTGTTGGGCTCCAAAAGCAGTATACTGTGAAAACTCTAGCTGGTCTGGCTAGGGTCATAGTCTCGGATCGTGTCTTTGGGGTCCTGAAGGGAGAGGGTGATGACCCCCAAGTCGTGGTCCACATAGGCACCAATAACATAGGTAGAAAGAGGGACAGGGATGTCAGGCAGGATTTCAGGAAGCTAGGGTGGAAGCTGAGAGCTAGAACAAAGAGCGGTTATCTCTGGTTTGTTACCCGTGCCACGTGATAGCGAGGCAAAGAACAGGGAGAGATTTCAGCTGAACACGTGGCTGCAGGGATGGTGCAGGAGGGACGGCTTCAGGTACATGGACAATTGGGGCTCATTCTGGGGAAGGTGGGACCTCTACAAACAGGACGGTCTCCACTTGAGCCAGAGGGGCACTAATATCCTGGGTGGGAAATTTGCTAGTTCTATTCGGGTGGATTTAAACTAGCTCAGAAGGGGGATGGGAAACTGAGGTGTAGTCCTAGTACACAGGAGGATGAAAGTAGGGAGGACATGGACAGGACCTCACTGTCACAGGAGTGTGCTGGCAGACAGCAAGCTGGGTTGAAGTGTGTCTACTTTAATGCAAGGAGTATCCGGAATAAGGTAGGTGAGCTTGCAGCTTGGATAGGTACCTGGGACTTCGATGTTGTGGCCATTTCGGAGACATGGATAGACCAGAGTCAGGAATGGATGTTGCAGGTTCCAGGGTTTAGATCTTTCATAAAGGTCAGGGAAGGTGGTAAAAGAGGGAGAGGGGTGGCTTTGTTAGTTAAGGACAGTACAACGGTGGCTGAAAGAACTTTTGATGAGGACTCATCTACTGAGGTTGCCGAGGAAGGTTTGTCGACTGAGTCAGTATGGGTGCAAGTTAGGAACAGCAAGGGAGCAGTCACCTCATTGGGGGTTTTCTACAGACCCCCAAATAGTAGTAGGGAGATCGAAGAACTCATAGGCCGGCAGATTGTTGAAAAGTGCAAACGTAGCAGGGTTGTTGTTATGGGTGACTTCAACTTTCCCAATATTGATTGGAACCTCCTTGGTGCAGACGGTTTGGATGGAGCCGTTTTTGTCAGGTGTGTTCAGGAGGGTTTCCTTACTCAGTACGTGGACAAGCCGACGAGGGGGGAAGCCATTTTGGATTTGGTGCTCGGCAATGAGCCAGGTCAGGTGTCAGATGTCGCGGTTGGAGAACACTTTGGCGACAGTGACCACAACAGCCTCACATTTACCATAGCCATGGAAAGGGAAAGGAGCAGTTACCAGGGCAAGATAATTAACTGGGGAAAAGGAAACTATGACACCATCAGGCAGGAGTTGGGAAGTACAGATTGGGAGCAATTGTTCCACAGAAGGGGCACAACAGACAAGTGGAGACTGTTTAAGCAGCAGTTGTTGCGTGTGATGCATAAATTTGTTCCTCTGAGACAGGTAAGAAGGGGTAAGATTAAGGAGCCTTGGATGACAGGAACAGAGGTGCTTCTCGTCAAAAAGAAAAAGGCAGCTCACGTAAGGTGGAGGAAGCAAGGGTCTAGCACGGCTTTAGAGGATTACAGGCTTGCTCGGAAGGAGCTCAAGAGTGGACTGAGGAGGGCCAGGAGGGGGCGTGAAAAAAGCTTGGCAGGAAGGATTAGGGAGAACCCGAAGGCATTTTACTCATACGTGAGGAATGAGAGAATGATCAGGGAGAAGGTAGGGCCAATCAGGGATAGCGTAGGGAACTTGTGCGTGGAGTCTGAGCAGATAGGGGAAGCCCTAAATGAGTTTTTTGCTTCGGTTTTCACTAAGGAAAGGGACTTTGTTGTGAATGAGAACTTTGAGGAGCAGGAAAACAGGCTTGAACAGATCAAGATTGAGGAAGTTGATGTGCTGAAAATTTTAGCGAACATTAAGATTGATAAGTCCCCAGGGCCAGACCAGATTTATCCTAGGTTGCTCCGGGAAGCGAGAAAGGAGGTTGCTAAGCCGCTGGCGAAGATCTTTGCTTCCTCACTCTCCACGGGAGTCGTACCGGAAGACTGGAGAGAGGCAAATGTTGTTCGTCTTTTCAAGAAAGGGAATAGGGAAATCCCTGGAAATTACAGACCAGTCAGTCTTACGTCTGTGGTCAGCAAGGTTTTGGAAAGAATTCTGAGGGATAGGATTTATGACTATTTGGAAAAGCATAGCGTGATTAAAGGGAGTCAGCATGGCTTTGTGAGGGGCAGGTCATGCCTCACAAATCTTATTGAGTTCTCTGAGGAGGTCACGAAACAGGTTGATGATGGTCGAGCAGTGGATGTGGTGTACATGGACTTCAGCAAGGCATTTGATAAGGTTCCCCACGGCAGGCTCATTCATAAAGTCAGGAGGTATGGGATACAGGGTGATTTGGCTGTCTGGATTCAGAATTGGTTGGCTGACAGGAGGCAGAGAGTGGTTGTAGATGGTAAGTATTCTGCCTGGAGATCAGTGCTGAGCGGTGTCCCGTAGGGCTCTGTTCTTGGGCCTCTGCTCTTTGTAGTTTTTATAAATGACTTGGATGAGGTGGTTGAGGGGACTTGTTTGCTGATGACACAAAGGTTGGAGGTGCCGTTGATAGTATCGAGGGCTATTGTAGGCTTCAGCGAGACATTGACAGTATGCAAAGCTGGGTTGAGAAATGGCAGATGGAGTTCAACCTGGATAAATGCGAGGTGATGCATTTTGGAAGGTCGAACTTAAATGCTGAATATAGGAGTAAAGGCAGAATTCTCGGCAGTGTGGAGGAACAGCGGGATCTTGGTGTTCAAATGCATAGCTCCCTCAAAGTTGCCACCCAAGTGAATAAGGTTGTTAAGAAAGCATATGGTGTTTTGGCTTTCATTAACAGGAGGATCGAGTTTAAGAGCCGTGAGGTTATGCTGCAGATCTACAAAATCTTGGTGAGACCACACTTGGAATATTGTATCCAGTTCTGGTCACCCTATTATAGGAAAGATGTGGAGGCTTTGGAGAGGGTGCAAAGGAGGTTTACCAGGATGCTGCCTGGACTGGAGGGCTTGTCTTACGAGGAGAGGTTGGCTGAGCTCGGACTTTTCTCTCTGGAGAGGAGGAGGAAGAGAGGTTACCTTGTACACCTTGATCAGGTCATGGGAGGCATGGATAGAGTCGATAGCCAAAGACTTTTCCCCAGGGCAGGATTGACTGCCACGAGGGGTCATAGTTTTAAGGTGTTAGGAGGAAGGTATAGAGGAGATGTCAGAGGGAGGTTCTTCACCCAGACAGTTGTGAGCGCATGGAATACTTTGCCAGTGGTAGTTGGGGAAGTGGAGTCATTAGTGACATTTAAGCGACTGCTGGACATGCACATGGACAGCAGTGAATTGAGGGGAATGTAGGTTAGGTTATTTTATTTTTGTATTAGGATTATTCCACGGCACAACATCGTGGGCCAAAGGGCTTGTGCTGTGCTGTACTTTTCTATGTTCTATGTGGGCCCAACGCGTAGTGAATTTCCTGCTTAATCTGGGCTACCTTGTCAAAGGTCATTTGGTAGGGTTTTTATTTATTAGTGAGGAATATCCTACATCACTTCATGGATTGTTCGATAGATAAACTGAAACTGACCCCTTTGGATTTCTTTCATTTTCCAGAGCAGGGTAGCCACATCCTTCGAATGCTCTTCGGTCAAACGTACTAACCATGCATTACGATCAAAATTCTGGTGCGTGTCAAGTTTGCAGCTAAGGGTTCAAATTAGAAAGCCTTCAGTACCTTCCTTGCTATCCTCATATGTGTTTACCTTCTGATGTGCCCATATCAGTTAACTAAACTTGGAGTTTAATTGTAACTACACTTGATCTTCCTGTTCTGTAGATACAAGTGTGGTAGTTTTGAGCTACCAGTTTTCCCCTCACTTATTACCTCGTTTGGTTCTCAGCCTCTCCCACTGCATTTGGGACACTCCAGTGGCTGTCCAGATTCTGCTTCACTACTATGTAGCTCACCAACTCAAGTGTATCACTCTGCAAAGCTGCATAATTTTCTGGGACATTGCCTGTTTTCCCTTCAAAAATCAGAAAAATTGCAATGGCTTAGCAGTGCTCCTGCTGGATGTTTTGAAGCTGTTGTGGAATTAATCACAGGGGCAGTGAGGATGAAATAAAAGTGGATGATGTAAAATTCTGAATGATCAAGGATGAAGGCATAAGCTCTGAAAGCACAGAAAAGTGGGGGAAAAAAATGAAAGGATTGTTTAGATAAAGAACTTGATGTGCTATTAGATATTTCATACAGGATAATTGAGTCATGACAATATAGCATCCAAGACAACCCTGAAAAAGTGGTATGAAAAGTAAGTTTTGACAGAATGTCACTGCGGTAACCAACGGACAGAAATTCCTAAGAATGGAAACACGCTTGCTTATCTCACACACTTGGGTGGTTTGAGAACAAAGATCAAAGAACAAAGAAAATTACAGCACAGGAACAGGGTCTTCGGCCCTCCAAGCCTGCGCCGATCCAGATCCTCTATCTAAACCTGTCACCTATTTTCCAAGGATCTGTAACCCTCTGTTCCCTGCCTATTCATGTATCTGTCCAGATACATCTTAAAAGACACGATTGTACCCACCTCTACCACTTCCATTGGCAACGTGTTCCAGGCACCCACCACCCTCAGCGTAAAGAAATGTCCATGCATATCTCCCTTAAACTTTTCCCCTCTCACCTTGAAATTGTGACCCCTAGTAATTGAGTCACCCACTCTGGTAAAAAGCTTCTTGTTATCTACTCTTGAGGTCTACAAAATCATGAGGGGTGTAGACAATCAGGTCCCCCCTCAACCTCTGTATTTCTAATGTAAATAATCCTAATCTACTCAACCTCTCTTCATAGCTAGCACCCTCCATACCAGGCAACATCCTAGTGAACCTCCTCTGCACCCTCTTCAAAGCATCCACATCCTTTTGGTAATGTGGTGGCCAAAACTGTACACAGTATTCCAAATGTGGTCGAACCAAAGTCCTATATAACTGTAACATGACCTGCCAACTCTTGTACTCAATACCCCGTCCGATGAATGAAAGCATACTGTTTGCCTTATTGACCACTCTATCAACCTGGGTTCCCACCTTCAGGGTACAATGGACTTGAACACCAAGATCTCTCTGTACATGAATTTTCCCCAGGGTTTTTCCATTTACCGTATAGTTCGCTCTTGAATTGGATCTTCCAAAACGCATCACCTCGCATTTGCCTAGATTGAACTCCATCTGCCATTTCTCCGCCCAACTCTCCAATCTAGCTATATTCTGCTGCATTCTGACAGTCCTCTTCACTATGTTACTTCACCAACCTCACTGCCATCTGCGAACTTGCTAATCAGACCACCCATACCTTCCTCCAGATCATTCATGTATATCACAAACAACAGTAGTCCCAACACAGATCCCTTTGGAACACCACTGGTCACAGTTCTGTATTTTGAGAAACTCCCTTTCACTACAACTCTGTCTCTTGTTGCCCAGCCAGTCTCTATCCAACTAGCTAGTACACCCTGGATCCCATATGATTTCACTTTCTCCATCAGTCTACCATGGGGAACCTTATCAAATGCCTTACTGAAGTCCATGTAGATGACATCTACAGCCCTTCTCTCATCTATCAACTTTGTCACTTCCAAAGAAATTAAGACATGAAACACCAAGAGGAGAAATAAAAGTAAAGCAGTTCAAACATCAGCATCCTGTCGAATACGAACCGATACTCACATGTCAAATGGTTTGATATTATAATTTAACCATAATTTGCTATCCAAGTGCTGTTTCTAAAACTTGGTACAGCTTCAACTCATTTTAAATCTCCCAGTGTTCAATAACTTGATCATGAAGAATGTGGTTGACTTTGACATAATGTTATTTACCATCCAAGATTATATCTTGCTTTACAAGGAATTATTTGTTTTGAGATATTTATGCATGCCTTAGATGTCAAAGCAAATGATGTCAGAGGCTCTTCTAACCCAATTTATTGTGGAATGTCCTTTGATTGGTGGCAAGCCTCTACTGAATGTGTCTGGGAATAATCATTTACTACATTATCTTGGTTCTCTATTTCAGTTCATCCTCCTTTACAATCTTAGGGAACATTAGTTTATGTTTCTGTTACATGTGGCAAAAAAGGAAGTCGTTTTAACCTTACTTGAAAGGATGCAAAGAATTTTGGTTACTAATTGAATGCAGACATTTAGTAATGAAAGAAAAGTTCCTTTAATTAAAAGCACTTGCATTTCTTGTGCTTGTTAAAGATTATTTCTACTGCTAAATTTCAGTAAACCTATTAAAAACTTTGATAAGTAATGACTATAAAAGTGACAGAAAAATGTTGGAAAAGTCAAATAGAAAATTACATGAAAGTTAGAAACATTTTGCAGTAGTCACAGGCAACTAACTTCTTGTCAACAAATGATTCCTGCCACTGCCACCCCAAATGCTGCAAACACTGTTCCCACTTCTCCCCTCTATTCCCAATGTGGAGAATGGCCCATACATTTTTAGGTCAATGATTGAAAAAGGATCAAACATTTCCTTAGGATTTTTTTTAAACTAAGCTAATCCTCTGAAAATGTTTTACCATTAAGCTACTAAAAACTTATATTTATGTACCACTGTTTCCACCGTGAAACCAATGGATAACCAAAAGCTTTATCAAAGATTTGGGCCATAAGGAAGAAAAGACAATGAGGTTTGGTGGGAAATTTGACAGCAAGAGTACCTAGATAGCTGACGAGTCACTGATGGTAGTTGCAAAGGGAGATGCACAGAAAGTGGTGTCAAACAAGTTGAGGCAGGGGAATGGGTTGTGGAAGAGTATTCAGTAAGGAAAAGAAAGCAATAGACTTACATACAGAAGTTAATTGTTGAAGAAAGGGTAGAAACTAGAACATTAGAGTGCTGAGTGAAAACCGAAGACAGAGCTTGAGATATCCTAGCCATGGCTCAACAGGTAAGAATGCAAACAGTCAAGGGTAATCCCACTGAGCCACATAACAAAGGATAGCCACTGGAGATGAATGGTGGCATTAATTATGGTCTGGAATGGAGAATACATCCCAGTGACACAGGAGATCTTTTGAAGTGGAGTTAGTTGCAAGCCATCCAAGAAGATCAACAGAGTTTGCTGGGAACAGAACATCAAAACGTAGATACAAGGGATTAGTTCAGCTAATTGACACTTCAGTTGCAAATTACATTTGCAATGTCAAACTCCAGGTTGCTGGGATTCAGATAGTTTAACTATAACGAATCCGGAAAAATTTTATCTGATAGAAACTTTGCTTACGCCAATTATGTAGTGATTGTAATAAGGTCAGCCAGGTGATTGGGGCGGTTAACCTGGTTCAATTAGGGAGCCCTGGTTGGAGGATATAGAACAAGTGCGTCAGAGGTGTTATACACGAAGAGTTGGCTCGGAGTGAGCAGGATCAGTGCCAAGGCCTCTCCATGTGTAAATAAGGGGAAGTTTGGTGACTTGATGCTGGCTTCATTGGAGTCATTTCAAATTAGATTTTGTTCACAATACATCAACAAAAATGCAGAGATTTAAAACTGTTCATTGCCTATTTTAAGCAAAATTATGAAGGCTAATTACTAGTCCAAGCAGAAAGAATTGGAAGCCATTTACCTTCATGTAGTTGACTATTTTAGCAAGTACACCAAATTTGTATCCAGCACTCCCTGGAAGTGCTCTATAGGCAAAAGATGCATTTTCTGTAAAACAATAGGGTTTATTATTAGAATGTCTTTTTCAAAAGTAAAATATATAAAAACAGTGGTAGCATTCTTCAAAATCTTTTAATCAATCTACTCAAACATATTGTGACACAGCTCCACAGGCAGGTCATTCTTAATCCTTGACCTTATAACCCAGAGGTGCACAGTAATATCAATGTGCTAAAAGTGTCCCCCAAAATTACGTTGATCAATTTGTTTGAACATGTTATGAAACATTGGTATTGTGGATTTAACACTACCATGGTGCACAAGGCCATTCCTCCAGTCCCATTCTACTATGTTGCTGATTTCCAAACCTAGATGCAAAATCTGTTCTATTAGTTTTTCCTGTGATTTATTGCCCATTTACATTTGCTGTCCATTCCAAGCTCCCAACTTGAACTGTTGCACTTCAATAAATGTACTCTCAGTGCTGTTCAAAAGGAAGAGCGTTTCACGTTTTGCCCCTTTGTGTCAAGGCAGTCTATAGACTCTGGAACAGTTCCAGATTGGAGGTCAGCTAATGTAACCTCAACTATTTTAAAAAAAAGAAGAGGTGAAGAGAAAACAGGGAATTATAGACTGATCAGCCTGATATTGATAGGAGGGAAAATGCTAGCGTCCATTGTAAAAGATTTAAAAGTGCTTGACACTTGGAAAACAGTGACAGGATATTGCAAAGTCAGCATGGATTTACGAAAGGGAAATCACATTCCACAAATCTACTGTGACTCGGTGTTTAGCACTGCTGCCTCACAACGCCAGGGACCCAGGTTTGATTCCAGCCTTGGTTGACTATCCATGCGGAATTTGCATGTCCTCCCCATGTCTGCGTGGGTTTCTGCCAGCTGCTCTGGTTTCCTCCCACAGTCTAAAGATGTGCAGATTAAGTGGACTGGCCAAGCTAAATTGCTCAAAGTATTCATATGTAGGTTTTGTGGTTGGCTATGGTAAATGCAGGGTTATGGGGATAGGGTCGGGGGGCAGCTGCAAGGTGGAATTCTCTTTAGAGGGTTGTACAGACTTGATAGCAGAATAGTTTCTTTCCGCACTATAGGGATTGTACGATTCTTTGATACTAGAATGTTGGGATGTAAATAGTAGAGTTGATGGGGGGGGGGGGGGGGGAAACCAGTAGATATGGTTAACTTGGTACTTTGAGAAGGCCTTCAATAACATCCTGCAAAGCACGTAATACTGGGGATTGTATAACGAAATGGATGAAGGGCAGAGTGGCAGGCAAGAAACAAGGAGTAGGAATAAATGTTTCAGAGATAGTAGGAGCTGCAGATGCTGGAGAATCTGAGATAACAAGGTGTAGAGCTGGAATGACACAGCAGGCCAAGCAGCATCAGAGGAGCAGGAAGGCTGACATTTTGGGCCTAGTCCTTTCTTCAGAAGAAGGGTCTTACGTCCGAAATGTCAGCCTTCCCGCTCCCCTGATGCTGCGTGGCCTGCTGTGTTCATCCAGCGCTACACCTTGTTATCCGAATAGGAATAAATGAGTTATTTACAGAGAGGCAGGCAGCAAGAAGCTGCAGGTATTAGTACTTGGATGATTAGGATCAAGGAACTAAATATAATGTCTCCAAGCCTGCAGATGATACAATTTGGGTGTAAAGGTGAACTGTAAGGGGGATGCAGACATACTTCAGAGTAATTTGAAAATGTTGACTGCATGGGCAAATCCATGGAAGATGAAGTATAATGGGAACAAATGTGAAGTTATCCACTTTGGTACCAAAAGCAGGAAGGCAGATTATCTGGATGGCAAAAGATTAGGAAAGGGAAGGTGCAATGATACTGGATGCCCTTTTACAATAATTGTTGAAAGTAAGCAAGAAGGTGCAGCCGGCAGCAAGGAAGGCAAACATGTCTTGGCTGCCATTGCAAGAGAATTCAAATGCAGGACTACGGCTGGCTTGTCACTGTTAAACAGGACCTAGGTGAGACCACATCTGGAGTAACAAATACAGATTTGCAATGCCTATTTGAAGAAGGATGTTCTGGCTAAGAAAGGAACATAATGGAGGTTTACCAGGTCAATTCCTGGGATGGTTGGCCTATGTATGAACAGAGAGAGACTGGATTGACTGGAGTTTTGAAGGATGAGGGACGGATCTCATAGAAACTTGGCATGACATGATAAACACAGGAAGGATGCTCCCAATGATCAGAAATCGTGGTCTAAGGATATGGGTAGATTATTTAGGATAGAAATGGAGAAATGCCTTCACCCAGCGAGGTTATCCTGTGGAATTCTCTGCCAGAGAAAGTGGGTGAGACCAAACATTGAACGACTTCAAGACAGACAGATACAATTCTCAAGGCTCAACGAATCAAAAGTTATGGAGTGTAAAGTGTAACTCCATACTGAACTGGATGATCTGCCATGATCATATTGAATAGAACAGCAGTCTCAAAAGGCAGAATTGCTTACTCTTATTCTTACTTACTATGTTATAAGTTCTGGGCACCATGTCTAGAGAAGCAATATTGGCCCTGAAAGGAATGCAAATAGATTTACCACAGTGATGCTGGACTCTAAAGGTTAAATATGAGCAGAGATGGATGGAAAAGTGTGCAAAGCTAAGTCCAGCAATTACAGACCCGTCAGTTTCACTGCGATAGTTGGAGTAGGGGGGAAACCTCTTAGTTTGTTACTCAATTCCCTTATGAAATAAAGGCCAACATCCCATTTCCCCTCCTATTACCCACTGGCTTGAATGCTGGCTTTTTGTGATTCATGCACTAGAACCCCAAAATCCCTCTCTCTGACCTTTACAGCATTTCTCAATGTAAGTAATATTCAGCTGTTTTATTCTTTGATTTTCTATAGCACCAGGTTACGCAAGACTGCAACTATCACATTATGGAAGAACTACCTGTGTTATAAATAATTGTGTTCCCATCACTGTTCAGTGTGAAACTCCATTAGTTATAGACTGCCATCCTTAAAATGCATTTCACACCACCCAGCAATCACTACTACTTTATGGTGGCTTTGTTTTCTACTCATCAATCCTCTATCCAGGGCAATATATTACCCAAACACAAAAGCAATTAATACTAGATCAATTTTTAATTTTAAATCTGTTAGATAAGTCACAGATCAGCCATGATCTCACTGATTGGTGAGCATAAATAATTGATTAAAAAAGCTCCTCCTGCTCCTATGTTCAAGAGCAAGTGTATGAAGAGTTAAGGAATCAAGAAGAGACTTTAAAAATGAATTGCCTATCACTGCTCGTGCAAAGGATAAGTGAACGTGTGAAAAAAGTCATTAAAACAGCAAGAATTAAATAACAGTGAAATTGCAGAGAAAGAATGCATCAGAGAATTATAAGACGACACAAAAAAAAACATGAACTAGACATCCAAGTGGAAAAGATGAGATGATGCAATATACAGAATGAAAGTAGCAGAGATTGGTAGAAGAAAACTGGAGCTTTCTAACCTGAAGAATATACAGTTTTGAAAACATACTGCAAGAGTCAATATAAATTAAGATACACCATTCCTGGCCAATAACAGACAAGATCCACCTTCGAGTCATCAACAACAGGCTACAAGATTTATAGAGCACATTACGGTATTTCCTATTACAAGAACACCCTACTGCTCCTATTGTCAGAAAGGTATGTGTTCTCTTTTCTAATTCAGGATTTGTTCGGAAATCAATACTTAAAAACAGTATTTTTACATTTGAGCAAAAGAAAGGTGTGTAAAGGGCTCATCTGTTTGAAGCTTTTGTGTCAGCAGGAAACCTTGTGAAATCATTGCAATGCAATCTTGATTTTCATTACAGGCCTGTAGCTCCCTTCCGTTCACTTCCATATCGGTAATTTTGAGGTGAATAATTAACTTTTAGTATCAGTGATTAACAACATTACAAATGAAATGAAAAAAATTAATGCTGCTCATTTTAAAATTTCCTCCGAAAGCAACAACATATAATAGCTGGCTTTGACCTTTAAAAATGACAGACAGCACGTGAAATACTGCTGTTTTGGGTCTTGCAGTGTAATCTGCAAGGCTGCTAAAATGAAACAGTTCACATGAACAAAGGCTGCAGATTGGGATTTGCAGTTGCAAGATGATTCAATGCAAAATTACATTGCAAAGATTAACACAAAAAAGATTAACACAGTCTTATGTACAATGTTATTTTAATAGCAGTGTTAGCCTATTTAAAATATGAGTTCAATGTCTTGAATACTATGCACATACAGTTCTTGAAACAAACATTCTCAATAGTGTTAAAATATTAATTTAGAATGCTCAAGGCATATCATTTTTGGATACTAAGGGATTCAAGGAATAGGGGAGCAATGTGAAGGCTTAGCTGAAGTAGATGAGCAGACATGATCTTACTGAATGGCAGAGCAAACACAGGACAGCCTACTTTACTTATATCTTAGAAAGCTTCGCAGGTAAAGGAAAAAAAAAATTAAAGAATGCTTCCAGCTCTAAGTATTTCATGACATTTTGCCATTTAAGGTATGTGATAAATTTCAAGTAACACTTATTAAAGAAATCTTTATAGTTTTATACCTTGGAACAAAGTAGGCTTTAGTTCTAACAAATGAGAGTTAGAAATAAGCATTAACTCAGGGGATGGATTTTATTTACTACCCAGAAATGGGGAAGTAAATGGATTGACCTGTAAACAGAGCACCATGCTGTCTTACTCAGCGACAGTAAGAACTGCTGATGCTGGAGTCAGGGATAACACAGTGTGGAGCTGGAGGAACACAGCAGGCCAAGCAACAGAGGAGCAAGGAAAGTTGACATTTCAGGTTGGGCCCTTCTTCAGAAATTGGGAGGGGGACGGGAGCTCAGAGGTAATTAGAGAAAGGAAGGGTGGGGCTGGAGAAGGTAGGTGGGATGACGATACCCGAGTGCAGGCAGGGAGTGGTGGGGATCCGTCAACAGTCTATTGCATCCACTGTTCCCAATGTGGCCTCCTCTACATTGGTGAAACCAAGCAGAGGCTTGGAAACTGTTTCGTAAGACCACCTGTGCTCTGTTCACAAAAAGCGACAACACCTTTTGGTTGCGAACCATTTCAACACTTCCTCCCACTCCCTGGATGACATTTCCATTCTGAACCGCCTCCAGTGTCACAATGATGCCACCTGCAAACTGGAGGAGCAACACCTCATATTCCACCTCAGGATCCTACAGCACAATGGCATAAACGTGGATTTTACCAGTTTCAGAATCTCCCCATCCCAGGCTCATCCTATGCCCAACCCTCCTCCTCATCCCCACCTCCTTGACTTGACACAACCTGTCCATCTTCTCTCCCACTTATCAGCTCCTCCCACCTCACTGACCAATACCCACCACTCTCTACCTGCACTCAACTATCACCATCCCATCTACGATTTCCAGCCCCACCTCTCCTCTCTCTATTTACTCTGAGTTCCCTTTCCCTTCCCCATTTCTGAAGGGTTCCAACCTGAAACGTGAACTTTCCTGTTCCTCCGATGCTGCCTGGCCTGCTGTGTTCCTCCAGCTCCACAGTGAGTTGTCTATACCATGCTGTCTTACGACCGTAAGAAATAGGAACAAGTAGGCCATTCAGCTCTTCAAGCCTGCTCCACGGTTCAGTAGGATCACGGCTGATCCAACATGCCGCATGTCCACATTCTAGAGTTTTCTCCTGTAACCGCTGATTCCCCTACAGATTAAAGGGCCTGGCCCCAAATTAACAGGCAGGAGAGACCTGCACCCAACTGCTGCTCAATGAAGTGAGGTGTTGAATGGAAGAGACCTTTAACACCAATGAAGGGTCTAGGCCCGAAACGTCAGCTTTTGTGCTCCTGAGATGCTGCTTGGCCTGCTATGTTCATCCAGCCTCACATTTTATTATCTTTAACACCAATCAGATTAAATTTTCCAACATCTTCCTCACTCATCCCTTCTTGATTGTCCAAATTGTGCCCCACTCCTAGGTTGCTCTTCCCACCCAGGCCTTCCACAGTATTGACCTTGGCCACCATTCCTGATAGCTCTGCCAATACTGCAAAGTGCCAGACGCAATGATCAGTAGCAATATGACAGGGAATTTCCTCGTGGCCAGCAGTGGAAATTACAATGCACAATAATTAAAGGCATAATGACTGGAATATGGGGTGAACTGGAGGCAGGCCTGTACGTAATATTTATGCTAGAGCGTGGGGAGCTCACCCTCAGCTCATAAACAAATCTGTAAGTGGAAAATTATTTAACTTATCATCTAGCACTACTTGTACTGCTTCCAACATCAAACTTTCAACTTTAAATTGTAAAAAGGAAAGATATTAAATGTTGGAAATCTGTAGTAAAAGCTGAGAAGCGTTCGAAACACAGGCCAGTCAGTACCCTATCAAAACATAAAAAGGTAAGTCAAGACATTCTGTGCATGGCTTTCATCTGTTTTGTGGTGATTTCTACCACACTTGGCTTTGTATTTTGTACTCTCATCTTAACCAGACTTTATTGGAAGTGTCAGAATGAACAACTCTGGTTGGACATATTCTGTAAAGTATCAATATATGACTTCATTTCCAACTGCTTCATTCCATACTCCTACTATCGATGCCCAACACATTCATCATTGCAGTTTTTTGCTTCTAACTATAAAATGAAAGAATTCTTATCAACTGAATGATTCTTGATTGCCAGTTTAAAAATAATATTTCTAGCAATATTTCCAGTATTTTTAAAACAAATAAAGTGCTCAAAAACAGCTCTTCTAGTGCAGTGATAACACTTAAACCAAGAGGCTTAGGTTCAAGTTCTCTCTCTTCTAGAAGTGTGCAATAAAATCTCAAAGGAAAATTGGCTAGAAAATATCTAGAAGTGCTCGAAGAAATTGAAAAGAAACATTTTCCTTCTCCCAATTATTTTCATAAAACTGATCTTTCTCCTACAGCAAACTTCCAAATATAAAATTAAACTCCCCTAAATGTATGAACTCTCATGCTGTAACTACGGGCAAATAAGGTCCACGAGGTAACAGATTTCTGACTCCCTGGTGCGGGGCATATCTAACCGCTTAGCGTCTTAAATATGATTTGTGCTGATGTTACTTAAGCAAGCACTTACTTTGCACCAGAATTACTACCTGTTCCACTGAAGACAGCACTTCGTTGAACATTTTATCCAAGATTACAGTGATGAAGAGCAGAGCCCCAATTTCTGCTTTCAGGTGTAAATTGCGCAGTTACCCAACTCAGAATAAGGAAACTGAGTCAGAAACAAATGGAAATAAGACCCTGTTGAAACATCTCACGCAGTAACAACAAGATGTAAAAGAAACCCGGTTAGCATATGCAGCTAAGATAAAAAGATGGGATGACAAGTAGATCTTCTGTATATGCATTTTTTCCCCCCACTGTGAAGAGGTATATTTTCTTCCCTTAAAATATTCTACCAACATTTATATAAGGCAAGTGATTATGTTTTACATCAAACATCAATATTTTCAGATACATCATTGTTTAAGTTTTGAAGAAATGTTCACAGGGTAATCGTTCAATATTTTAAATAAAAGAAGAAATTCTGGCATTGTTAATAATGCAGTCTGATGTTGTGTTAGTTGGAAGCACCAAATTCTTTGGAAGAAAAAATAACACAATTATAATAGTAAAGACAGTATTCATATGTAACACCACTTGTCACATTTCCCAGTAACAGTACCTATCCTGAAACACTAATATAAGTATGTACTTTCTCTGTATACATCTTATTATCCATTCAGCCTTTTTTCCTCCAAAATAAATTCTTTCATGCCTTGTGGGCATTGTTTAGATTTTTCAACTGATTGTGTTTATGCAATTATCTGTGTTCTTGGTAGCTGAGAAAGTATACTCTGCTCCATCTGTTCAAGGTCAGATTTTACTACTACATCACATTCACTTCGTCTTTCCACTTAGTTCTCTCTAAACTTCTCAATTCCAACAACTGATCGAACGCTGTCTTCATGTCATTCTTGCCCCAGATTGGGAATTATCCATTCAGACAATAATTTGACCAAGACACTATGGCAGTTTGTAGCTACACTGGAATAGCCTGGCTAAAGATATGGCTAGTTCAGGAGGACAGCTGTTAAGTCCAGTTCTGGGCGCCCTATTATAGGAAAGATGTGGATGCTTTGGAGAGGGTTCAGAGGAGGTTTACCAGGATGCTGCCTGGACTGGAGGGCTTATCTTATGAAGAGAGGTTGACTGAGCTCGGTCTCTTTTCATTGGAGAAAAGGAGGAGGAGAGGGGACCTAATTGAGGTATACAAGATAATGAGAGGCATAGATAGAGTCGATAGCCAGAGACTATTTCCCAGGGCAGAAATGGCTAGCACGAGGGGTCATAGTTTTAAGCTGGTTGGTGGAAAGTATAGAGGGGATGTCAGAGGCAGGTTCTTTACGCAGAGAGTTGTGAGAGCATGGAATGCGTTGCCAGCAGCAGTTGTGGAAGCAAGGTCATTGGGGTCATTTAAGAGACTGCTGGACATGCATATGGTCACAGAAATTTGAGGGTGCATCCATGAGGATCAATGGTCGGCACAACATTGTGGGCTGAAGGGCCTGTTCTGTGCTGTACTGTTCTATGTTCTATGTTCTAAGTTGGATTGTTATTGGGATGAGAGATAGCAAGAACTGCAAATGCTGGAGTCAGAGATAACAAAGCATGGAGCTGGAGGAACACAGCAGGCCAGGCAGCATCAGAGAAGCAGGAAAATTTGCACTGTGTTGTCACTGGAATAATGTAGCCTTTACTGTGCCCAGCATATTCAACCATTTCTTGACAACAAATGCAGTAAATTCAATTGAATCGAGACAGCCATCTGTAGTGGTGAAGATTCAGGAAGACGTCAAGAAAGATCATTCAAGAAGCACATCTGGCGAAATTAAAATTGTTAGGAATGCTTGATGATAGTGTTTTGCACCGGAGGTTAGGCCTCACTATCCTTGAAAATGGGAACATCCATGAATTTGCATCCTTGTATTAGTTGTTTAATTCTCCAGCTTTGTCCATGATTGCAGTAGGACTTTGAATTTGTCAATTCATAGCAGTATTGTTTTGGATGTCAAAACCATACTGCTGCTTCTGTTTACCATGCATATAACTTTCAGGTACGTGCCTTTCATGTTCTTCTATATTAATTATTGAACTGGGGTTGCTCATCTGGCTTCTAGTGATGGAGGAGTAAGAGATATGCTAAGTTACAAAGCTTTTGCATAAAATGAATAATATCCAGTACGTTTCCTTCTTTTTATAGGTTCATATTTCTGATCTGAAGACCACCTCTGGAACATCCATTTCTAAAAATGGCAGGCAATAACTTTAGTCAAACTTGGTTTGTGATCAACGATGCCACATCTATAAATCAAGACACTGAATTTCAAGTCCAGCAGATGCAGCTGTTTAATGATAGCTGGAAGATTGCTTTCTTTCTTATTTTGCTGCTGTTTGTTCTCACTGTAATTAGCCTGGTTTTATTAGCATTTCTCCATGAACTGCTTCTTTGCTGCTTTTGTACAAAGAGCAAAAGTTTAGAAAGTCTGGAAAATGAACCCCAAGCTGCAAGAATTGTGATGAGTACTATGAAAAGACAAAGTTGAAATGGTATAGAAAATGATTTATCATGATATACAAATCAAAATAAAATAAATCATGTCAGATGGAAATTTATTGCCATTTGATATCAAAACGAACGAGAAAGAATTTGGTGAAATAGTCAGCATAGTATACAAGATCAGAGTCTTACTAAAAAAAAGTTAATGGAGTTAAATTAATCTTCAAATACAAAAGGTGACTTAAAGAAATAAGTGTTTTATCAATCCGATTCCAGAGTCCCTCAAATTAAAATGAGCACTCTGAAGTTTCTGTACAACAGTGATATGGATCCATTAGATTCAGTTAATAACGTGGAAACCGTTCAGAGAACAACAAAGGACAATGGCGCAAATCTTCAGATCTGGGTCACAATCCCTATTTTCAACGCAGATCAGTGAAAAAAATTGTCCACTTTGGAGGAGCTTTCCTAAGTGAAGCACTGAGCCAGGGTCTTCCCAGCCAAACCAGTACAGTTCAGTTCAGGAATTCACTCATTGAATCTGAAACCACATCCTCTTGCACAGCAGTAACCACCATACTCCACATTTAAAAGGCCTAAAGTCAGCTTGACTTACACTTACCACCTCTTAGTAGTTAAGGTAGTGAAGGGGCCTAGGATGCGAGGTACACAAGAAGAGTATAGCAGGCAAATAAGTACAGTACCTGGCAGGTAAGGGGCCTCAGGACAGATTAGAGACTGTTGAAGAGCTAAAATAGATCTGGTTAAGGAAGTTCATGAGGATCTGGGGTGGGGAGAGTGAGAGTATGAGGTGGAGGGTCAGGTATACATGAGGACAAGGTAGAGTCAAGGCATTGGTGAAATTTATGGTTAGTCAGGTGTTATAACTGTTTTTTAATCTCTCTAACTTTTCCTTATTAATTACTCAATTAAGTGAGGTGGGACCTTCCAAAGTGTCAGACTCTAAACTCAGCTGTATTTTTCCAGAGGGTTCCAGGCACTCAATAATTGGCCATCAGAAGTTTCAATTTCATACTTGGTTTGGTCTACTTGTAACTTCATACCCAGAGAACAACGTGTTTGACGATTAACTGCCCTCAGAAGTGACTTCACAGATTCAAAGGAATTTAGAGACGGGAATCAAGTTCCAGCCCTGCTAGTTAACTTCATTCATGGAACTGAGTGTAACAACAAAAGATAACTAAGCAGCAGAGAACTTTGAATTGGACAATCATTTCTAATTGGAAAATATTCAAACAGTAAAGATTCAGTTCAGTTACAGGATCTGGATAAATATCTGGATCTGTACCTGCTTTGATTTGTCAGGGCATACAAATTCAGTGAGTTGATATAGAGCTTAAGCTCAACTTCCTGGGTATGTCTAGGAAAGGCAAAGCAATCAATTTATTTCTCGGCTCTGAAGACTCTTCTTGGTGTTGCACTGATCATGCCTGTTTGCAATCGGAATTAAAGTAAATTATCACTGAAAAGAAGCTACAATTGTACAAAGATTGCTTGCCATGGCAACGATTCAGTTGGATCTATTGAGGTAGTTTCAGGCTGAAACAAATAACACAACTTAGAATATTTAACAGGAGTTATAAAACAATTGACAAAAGCTACATAAAGGAAACATTTGAACATAACTTGGTAAGGAAGGTAAATTTTACAGAACACTTGAAAAGACAGCATAAATGTAGAGAATTAGGGGTGTTTAATAGGTAATTCCTAATCTAAGGACTTGGCAGCTGAAGGCATGTCAGTCAAAAGTGGAAGAATTAAAATACTGGGTTTGTCTAAGACCTAGAGTTTGGATGCTACAGAGACACAGTCAAAGGAGAAGCTCTACAGGAATTATGTGAATAAGCAAAAACAGACAGCTGAATGGGACTTGTTGCAAGTTAGGACTAGGCAGCAGAGTTTTGCATTACATCAAGTTTATTGATTGTGGAAGGTAGGAAGCCAGTCAGAAGCATGTTAGAATAGTCAGGGATAGGAATAACTAAAACATATTTGAAGTTTTCAGCAGCAAATAAGTTGAAGCAGAGGGAAAGCTAGTGATGTTATGGAAGTAGATAAATTTGGTAGGCATAGATATGTAGTTAAAAGCTCATCAAGGTCAAAAAGATGCTAACATAATGAATGTATTTATTCAATTTCAGATAGGGAAAGGGAATTCAGTTGACTCATGGCTACGATAATCTTCAAATCCATTCCCCTACCTTTTCCCCATAACCCTAGATTCCCTTATTGATTTTAAAAGTTTCTCATCCTTGCATATAATTAACAACCCAGTCTCGACAGCCTTCTATGGTGAAAAACTTCACAGATTTGCTAACATCTGAGAGAAGAAATTTCTCCTCATCTCTGTCCTAACTAGATGATCCCCTAGTCTGTGAATATGCTTCCTGGTCCTAGATTCTGTGCTGCATAATCACTAATGATTCTATAACTCTTACAGTGAACATCATGAATTAGGAAAGGGAGGGTAGAAAAAAAGAGAGTGCACTTAGTCCAGGTTTAAACGAGTTAGGATATGTATGGATAAGGAATGATAAGAAAGAAAGAGTCACAGATACCAAATGTTAAAGGAAGCTGTAGCAACCAGGAAACCATAGTTTTCCTGGAGTCATCACAAAACCTGAAAAGGTTTTATAACAAGTACACAAGATTCCCCAATTTAACTGATCTTCAGATCCATGTTGATAGAAATTATGGACCAGGTTTTGGTACTGAATAATTATGATTTATTACAAGTAATTAGACTCTAGCTACAGGAAAACAATTAAAAGCTCAAGCATATTATACAAATTAAATTTTAATTCCATTCTAAACTCTCCTTTGCACACAGACAAACAGACATGGAAAGAAAAGGTCTGAATAATAATCACTAGACTTGAAACATTTCCTCTGGTTTCTTCCCACTAATGCTGCCAGACCTGTGAGTTTTGACAGCAATTTCTGTTTTTGTTTCAGATCTACAGCATCCACAACCTTTTGTTCTATTGTGGGAAAAAGTAAACTATGGGCAGAGGAAAGCTGGAAAAAAGTTCAGTTCTATTCACAGGTTGCAGAGATGATCTTTATGACTCTCATGCTGGTCAGAACATTGATTTATAGCCGTCTTTCTCCAGATGCTTCCTCTGGTTTTGCAAGAGACGCAAGGTGGCTGGTTCATTCATCAAAAGTCTCTGACTGATCAGTAAAAGTAACTGCTTACAACAACTGGAGGAAAGACAAGCCGATTTTATTCAGATTTAAAATTGGTTTTGACTGCAGAGAACAGTCAGGCAACTCTTGTACTGGTGGAGATCAAAATACTTCTCTATTTGTTTCCAACTCCAAGATGTTCAGTTACCTGACAAACAATGCTTGATGGGAACAGTTCTCTATTATCTGAGTTTTCTGTAAAATCAAAAATGTCTGCCCTCTTCCACCTTAGTTAGGATGTGAGTCATTGGGTCCAGGTATTAGTTGCTAGTTTGTCCCTTAATCCAGTAGTATATGGAATGATATAGTATTGATTTCTTTTAAAAAGGCCCTCAATCTGTTTGGCCCTTGGTTCCTTGATGTTTCTGGAATGTGTTTTTGATATAATTTTATTTATGTTTTCTATTCCCCACTATAACTTCACCTCTGCCTCTTCTGGGCTAACACTTGCTTTCATTAATATCTTACTATTAAAAAAAACTCTTACAGTCCGTTTTAGTGTCTCTTGCTAATCCATTGTTATATATTCTTTTCTGATCAATTTCTCCTTTTCTGAATTCTAAATTCTTCCCAATCAATAGGCATCCTCCTCTTTCTGGCAAAATCAACACAGTCTTTCCTTGATCTAATATAATCTTCAGCTCGTCCACTGGACACTTTTTTTATCAGTCCTTATCCGTACATAAATCATTTCTTCTGCGGGGATTTTAAACCATAAATAATGTATATTTGTTGCAAATAATATATTCATTTTTTAAACACTTGCCATTGCTTGTCCATTGTTACACGCTTTCATATAGCTTCTGAATCTACTTGGCCCAAATCGACCCTCCACCCTGTGCAGTTTGCTTTTTTTTTGCGCAAGATCTTAACTTGGATTTAAATACATTATTTTCAAACATGACATACAATTATAGTCACTCTATCCTGTGTTTCTTTATTGGAACGTTATTAAATAGCACTTTCACGTTGAATAGAGCCAGATACAACATTGGCAGCTAATAAAATGTGAGGCTGGATGAACACAGCAGGCCAAGCAGCATCTCAGGAGCACAAAAGCTGACGTTTTGGGCCTAGACCCTACATCAGAGAGGGGGATGGGGAGAGGGAACTGGAATAAATAGGGAGAGAGGGGGAGGCGGACCGAAGATGGAGAGTAAAGAAAATAGGTGGAGAGAGTATAGGTGGGGACGTAGGGAGGGGATAGGTCAGTCCAGGGAAGACGGACAGGTCAAGGAGGTGGGATGAGGTTAGTAGGTGGCTGGGGGTGCGGCTTGGGGTGGGAGGAAGGGATGGGTGAGAGGAAGAGCCGGTTAGGGAGGCAGAGACAGGTTGGACTGGTTTTGGGATGCAGTGGGTGGGGGGGAAGAGCTGGGCTGGTTGTGTGGTGCAGTGGGGGGAGGGGAAGAACTAGGCTGGTTTAGGGATGCAGTAGGGGAAGGGGAGATTTTGAAACTGGTGAAGTCCACATTGATACCATATGGCTGCAGGGTTCCCAGGCGGAATATGAGTTGCAGTTCCTGCAACCTTCGGGTGGCATCATTGTGGCACTGCAGGAGGCCCATGATGGACATGTCATCTAAAGAATGGGAGGGGGAGTGGAAATGGTTGCAACTGGGAGGTGCAGTTGTTTGTTGCGAACTGAGTGGAGGTGTTTTGCAAAGTGGTCCCCAAGCCTCCGCTTGGTTTCCCCAATGTAGAGGAAGCCGCACCGGGTACAGTGGATGCAGTATACCACATTGGCAGATGTGCAGGTGAACCTCTGATTAATGTGGAATGTCATCTTGGGGCCTGGGATAGGGGTGAGGGAGGAGGTGTGGGGACAAGTGTAGCATTTCCTGCGGTTGCAGGGGAAGGTGCCGGGTGTGGTGGGGTTGGAGGGCAGTGTGGAGCGAACAAGGGAGTCACGGAGAGAGTGGTCTCTCCGGAAAGCAGACAGGGGAGGGGATGGAAAAATGTCTTGGGTGGTGGGGTCGGATTGTAAATGGCGGAAGTGTCGGAGGATGATGCGTTGTATCCGGAGGTTGGTAGGGTGGTGTGTGAGGACGAGGGGGATCCTCTTAGGGCGGTTGTGGCGGGGGCGGGGTGTGAGGGATGTGTTGCGGGAAATACGGGAGACGCGGTCAAGGGTGTTCTCGATCACTGTGGGGGGAAAGTTGCGGTCCTTAAAGAACTTGGACATCTGGGATGTGCGGGAGTGGAATGTCTTATCGTGGGAGCAGATGCGGCGGAGGCGGAGGAATTGGGAATAGGGGATGGAATTTTTGCAGGAGGGTGGGTGGGAGGAGGTGTATTCTAGGTAGCTGTGGGACTCGGTGGGCTTGAAATGGACATCAGTTACAAGCTGGTTGCCTGAGATGGAGACTGAGAGGTCCAGGAAGGTGAGGGATGTGCTGGAGATGGCCCAGGTGAACTGAAGGTTGGGGTGGAAGGTGTTGGTGAAGTGGATGAACTGTTCGAGCTCCTCTGGGGAGCAAGAGGCAGCGCCGATACAGTCATCAATGTACCGGAGGAAGAGGTGGGGTTTGGGGCCTGTGTCGGTGCGGAAGAGGGACTGTTCCACGTAACCTACAAAGAGGCAGGCATAGCTGGGGCCCATGGCCACCCCCTGAGTCTGTAGGAAGTGGGAGGAGTCAAAAGAGAAGTTGTTGAGTGTGAGGACGAGTTCAGCTAGGCGGATGAGAGTGTCGGTGGAGGGGGACTGGTCGGGCCTGCGGGACAGGAAGAAGCGGAGTGCCTTGAGGCCATCTCCATGCGGAATGCAGGTGTACAGGGACTGGACGTCCATGGTGAATATGAGGTGTTGGGGGCCAGGGAATTGGAAGTCCTGGAGGAGGTGGAGGGCGTGGGTGGTGTCACGGACGTAGGTGGGGAGTTCCTGGAACAAAGGGGAGAAAATGGAGTCCAGATAGGTGGAGATGAGTTCGGTGGGGCAGGAGCAGGCTGAGACGATGGGTCGACCAGGGCAGGCCCACTTCCTACAGACTAAGGGGGTGGCCATGGGCACCCGCATGGGCCCCAGCTATGCCTGCCTCTTTGTAGGTTACGTGGAACAGTCCCTCTTCCGCACCTACACAGGCCCCAAACCCCACCTCTTCCTCCGGTACATTGATGACTGTATCGGCGCCGCCTCTTGCTCCCCAGAGGAGCTCGAACAGTTCATCCACTTCACCAACACCTTCCACCCCAACCTTCAGTTCACCTGGGCCATCTCCAGCACATCCCTCACCTTCCTGGACCTCTCAGTCTCCATCTCAGGCAACCAGCTTGTAACTGATGTCCATTTCAAGCCCACCGACTCCCACAGCTACCTAGAATACACCTCCTCCCAACCACCCTCCTGCAAAAATTCCATCCCCTATTCCCAATTCTTCCGCCTCCGCCGCATCTGCTCCCACGATAAGACATTCCACTCCCGCACATCCCAGATGTCCAAGTTCTTTAAGAACCGCAACTTTCCCCCCACAGTGATCGAGAACGCCCTTGACCGCGTCTCCCGTATTTCCCGCAACACATCCCTCACACCCCGCCCCCGCCACAACCGCCCTAAGAGGATGCCCTTCATCCTCACACACCACCCTACCAACCTCCGGATACAACGCATCATCCTCCGACACTTCCGCCATTTACAATCCGACCCCACCACCCAAGACATTTTTCCATCCCCTCCCCTGTCTGCTTTCCGGAGAGACCACTCTCTCCGTGACTCCCCTGTTTGCTCCACACTGCCCTCCAACCCCACCACACCCGGCACCTTCCCCTGCAACCGCAGGAAATGCTACACTTGTCCCCACACCTCCTCCCACACCCCTATCCCAGGCCCCAAGATGACATTCCACATTAAGCAGAGGTTCACCTGCACATCTGCCAATGTGGTATACTGCATCCACTGTACCCGGTGCGGCTTCCTCTACATTGGGGAAACCAAGCGGAGGCTTGGGGACCACTTTGCAGAACACCTCCGCTCAGTTCGCAACAAACAACTGCACCTCCCAGTCGCAAACCATTTCCACTTCCCCTCCCATTCTCTAGATGACATGTCCATCATGGGCCTCCTGCACTGCCACAATGATGCCGCCCGAAGGTTGCAGGAACTGCAACTCATATTCCGCCTGGGAACCCTGCAGCCATATGGTATCAATGTGGACTTCACCAGTTTCAAAATCTCCCCTTCCCCTACTGCATCCCTAAACCAGCCCAGTTCGTCCCCTCCCCCCACTGCACCACACAACCAGCCCAGCTCTTCCCCCCCACCCACTGCATCCCAAAACCAGTCCAACCTGTCTCTGCCTCCCTAACCGGCTCTTCCTCTCACCCATCCCTTCCTCCCACCCCACGCCGCACCCCCAGCTACCTACTAACCTCATCCCACCTCCTTGACCTGTCCGTCTTCCCTGGACTGACCTATCCCCTCCCTACGTCCCCACCTATACTCTCTCCACCTATCTTCTTTACTCTCCATCTTCGGTCCGCCTCCCCCTCTCTCCCTATTTATTCCAGTTCCCTCTCCCCATCCCCCTCTCTGATGTAGGGTCTAGGCCCGAAACGTCAGCTTTTGTGCTCCTGAGATGCTGCTTGGCCTGCTGTGTTCATCCAGCCTCACATTTTATTGTCTTGGAATTCTCCAGCATCTGCAGTTCCCATTATCTCTGACAACATTGGCAGCTTCCTGGTTTGTTCCTCATCACTGTGATCTAGTAACTTATAGTCCTTTCATGAACTCATTTTTCACATGGTTAGTAGGAAAATAATCAATTTTACACATCTATATGAAGATGAAAATCTTCAATGATTACTACATTACCCTCATTACGTAAGCCTTTAACTCCCTGATTTATAACAATACTTAACTTAGGGGCCCCATAGAAACTCGTACCAATATTTTCTATCCTCAATCAAGAGTAGAGATATTGGTCTTCCCAATGACTTTCACATCACATTTAATAAGAAAATTTTTGTTGAAAATGGATGAGGTTTTAGAAGGGTTTGTTTCTGTACAGACAATAAAAGTAATTCAGGTAGCGTGTCCAACTTTGGAGCTCGGGTTTTAGAAACAATATCAAGGCTTGAATAACTGTGCAAAGATATTTTCAAGAATGATATCAAGAATGAGGAAATTGATTCAGCTCATGTAGAATCTGCAAGAGAATAACGGAGGTGCTCAGCATTCAGCGGCTTAAACAGTTTGGAGGAAAGGGTTTCCCACTATCACAAAGGTTGGTAACTAAAAAGGGACAGATTTATTATAATTGAAGGATGAGATTTTTTAAAACTTGACATATTAAGATGATGTGAAAATGTGGTAAAAACAAAGGCAAAGGCAATCAATAACTTCAAAACAGAATTGGATAAATGCTTAAAAATAAAATAAAATTGGAGGATCATGAAGATACTCAGCAAGATTTTATATTTGGTTCAGGTCACTTGCATAATACTTTGCTACCTGTTTTAAGCTGCTTTAATCCAGGCCATTTTATACAATGTAGACTTGAAATAAAGCAAAGCAAAGCAAAGCCATCGCAATGGATAACCCTGGAGTGGGCTAGATCTAGTGTGAAGCAGACTGGTGCTCTAACAGCATATGTTTAAAAAAAGACAGGGCTAAATTTTGAATAAACTAGAATGGAATGATTGCTGCAGAGCAACACGGGAAAGATGCAGAGATGAAGCAAAGCACAAAATGTTAAAAATATTAAGCAGATGTGGCAAATATGGAAACAGATACAGGACTAGCAGGACAGATCAGTGGTCATTTGTTGGACATTTGACACATTGTAATTACTCCAGTTTCCAGCATCTGCAGTACTCTGGTCCTGAAAATATAGTGTTGAGCTATGACAACAGAGTCAAGGTAACAGAAAGTACTTTTGAAAAAGACTGATCAAAACGACATAGTAACAGAAAGGCAGGAGTCAGTAGAACTGAAACGATTTTTAATTTATCAGCATCATGGTTTCAACATTATTGCTCATCAAGAGAGCAGTTAAACATAAAAATAAATAAAAAGTATTGGTAAAAACCCAAGCAGAAATTTTAAACGAGTAGATTTAACAGGATAAAATTAACAAACTGTTTAGAAAATCCTCATTCAACTTTTTCAGCTGTTTCAGTTAGCTCTACAGAGATCTTGTGGCTCAGCAGTTCCCAGGTTCAAGTCTGACTCCAGTTATTCTGATCATGGAATTAATAGTTAGGGCCCAGGGTGGTCTTGTAGAATAGACAGACCTAGGGGTTCAGGTACAAAATTCTTTGAAATTTGTGTCACAGGTAGACAGGGTAATTAAGAAGGCATTTAGCACTCTTGCCTTCATTGCTCAGATCTGAGTATAGGAGTTAGGAGCTCATGTTTAAGTTGTAAAGGACATTGGCAATGCCTTTTCTGGAGTACTGTGGTGGCCTTGTTATAAGAAAGACACTATTAAATTTGAGGGGGTTCTGAAAAGATTTACCAGGATGTTTCCTGGAATGGAGGGTTTGAAATGTACAAAAAGACTGGGACCTTTTTCACTTCTACATCGGAGGTTGACAGGTGATGTTATAGAGGTTTTAAAAAATCATCAGGGCCAAAAAAAAAACACGGTGAAAGGCAAGAGTCTTTTCCCTAGGGTGGAGGATTTCAAAACTAGGGGGGATATTTTAAAAGGTGAGAGGAGAGATTTAAAAATGTTATGATGGGCAACATTTTCTTTTAAAAGCATTGAGTTGTTAATGTGTGGAATGAACTGCCAGGCAATGTCATGGATGCAGGTACAGGTACAGTGTTTAAAAGACATTTGGATAAATTCAGGAATCGGAAAGGTTTGGAGGGATATGAGTTAAGTGCAAGCAGGTAGGACTAGTTTAGTTTGGGAAATGGTTGGTGTGGATGAGATGGACTGTTTCCATGCTGTATGAACCTACGCCTCTATGGTGATGGAAGAAGGATTCATAACATGATTCAAATGATAATCAACCTGATATCATTTTCGATACTTACTCAAAGGGTGAAGGGAAAAAAAAGGTGTTCTGAAGAAACTATACAAAGGTGAGAAATAAATGCTAAGGTATGATGTGTCTTATGGATAATGCACACTGTTTTCATTGTATGCCACTGGTAGAGTACGGCTGTTTAAAGATGAGTGGCTAAAGTGTCGATCAAGTGGGTGGCTTTGTTTAGAAAGATGTCCAGCTTCTCAAGTGCTGTTTGAATGTAGATAGGAGATCAGTCTTTCAGGAATCTGAAAGCTCCTCATGTATCTACAGTATTAACGTAGTCCAATCGGTTAAGTTTCTAGTCAATAGTAACCATAGAAGGTTGTTAGAATTATAGAATGGTTACAGCACAGAAGCAGACCATTCTGTAAGTCAAACTGGCATTAGCTCTCTGCAACAGCAATTTAAAGTGCTACTTCTCAAACCTGTCTCTGTAAGCCCTGCAAATATTTTTCCCCCTTCAAATACTTATCTAACTTTGAAAAGCACTGATTGAATTTGCAGTTCCTTATCAAAACCAGATAGGTTTTTTACTTTTTCTGTATTTTTGGCTCTGGACTAGTGCCCAGTTATCCATAACAAAAACATTCTGTTTGCCCGCAACCTAGTAATTTTTTTCTCAGCTTGGGAGTGTAAGCAAGATAGCGAGAAGCCTTCAGATACTCACTCAAGGTCAGGAGTTCTCAGTTCTCTACAGTAAAAGCCACTTTAAGCCTGAAGCAAATTATTTTTCCTTCAGCAGTTGCTGTGAGTTGTGATCATTTTGAGACCTTTTAAAAAGTGTGAATAAGGGTTGTGACTTCAGTGCAAAGTCAAAGCATCCAGAAAACAAAACCAAGAAGCAGTGCTCTGATCAGCACAAGAACTATGTCAGCAGATCCTGTGAACAGAGACCACTGAATTGCTTCAGGGATAATGGGAACTGCAGATGCTGGAGAATCCAAGATAATAAAATGTGAGGCTGGATGAACACAGCAGGCCAAGCAGCATCTCAGGAGCACAATTGCTTGGCCTGCCGTGTTCATCCAACCTCACATTTTATTACCACTGAATTGCTTTCCTGTTTTTCCCTCCATTCATAAAACTCATTTTTTCCCAGTCTGTGCGTGCAAGGAGGAGTTTATAATGTGTTGCTGTTTTAACGAATAGAGTTCTAAGTGAATGGTTCATACCAGCTTACTTGTAGCTAGAGTCTACTCATTTCTAACAAATTGTAAGTCTTATTACACACAGAAAATTGGTCCACACTTTCTGTCAAACTGGATCTAAAAGTCAGGGGAAATTCTGTATATTTTACAATAGTTTAACTTTTGTGACAATTCCAGGAATAGCAGGCTGGATTTCTAGTGCCCCATCCAGTGAGGCTTAACAATGTGTAAAAAACATTTTCTTTCAAAGTTTCTGTTGGTTCTTTTGCAAATCACCTTACGTCTGTGACATCTTGGAGGAAGATTCGGTAATGGCAGTTTAGTGAAACATCAAGGGGAAATTGTTAGAGTATCTCTGCTTGGGGAAGATCCATTATGAGGTATTTGTGTGGCAATGAATATTACTGACCACTTCTCAGCCTAAACCTGAACATTATCTAGGTTCTCCTTTCTCCTCATAATTGGCTGTTTCATTATCTAAGATTCCATGGTGTTGGTGGCAGAATATTGGTGAGGATAGAGAATTTGCCAATGGGCTGGAAAGAATGAGTGGCAACCTGTAACCAGTGGGAGTTCTACAGGGATCCTGCTGGGACCACAAATGTTTGCAACAATATTAGTGAGTTGGAGGAAGGAAGCAAATGTATTATAGCCAAATTTGCAGATGACGTAAAAACAGGTCAAAAGGCAGGTTGTGAGAGGGATCGAAACAGTTTACTGAGAGATATCAACAGGCAAATGGACTGCAAGATGGGAAAGTGTGAAGTTGTTCATTTTGGAAGGGAGAATAAAAAAAAGGGTATTATTTAAATGGAGAAAAACTGCAGAAAGCTGCAGCACCAACAGTCATGGGGTACTTGGCATGAAATAAGAAAACTAGCACACAGGTTCTGCAAGTTATCAGAAAAGTAAATGGAATGTTGGTCTCTATTTCAAGCAAGTTGGAGTATAAGAATAAGAAATTTTACTTCAACTGTACAAGGTGAGACCCATATGTGTAGTAATGTGAGCAGCTTGGTCTCATTCAAAGAAAGATATCATTTCATTGGAAGCAGTTCAGAAAACTAGGATGATCCCTGGTATGCAGGGATTGCCATATGGGCAAAGATTCAACAGGTTGTAACTGTCATCACTGGAGTTTAGAGGATTTCTCATCAAAATGATTTAGAGGGGCCGGTGTTGGACAAGGTCAAAAATGACAACACCAGGTTATAGTCAAACAGGTTTAATTGAACACAGAAGCTTTTGGAGTGTTGCTGCTGAGGAAGGGGCAACACTTTGAAAGCTTGTGTGTTCAATTAAACCTGTTGGACTATAACCTGGTTCACGACATGTTTGACCAACTCATCGAAACATATAGGATTCTTAAAGAGCTTGATAGTGTAAATGTTGAGAGGATGTTAGGACCAGAGGGTATAGTCTCAAATACTAGGCAGACAAGATAGAATCTCAGGTAGGAAGAACAATGTGTGGAGTCTGTTTGTTGGAGTTAAGATACAGCAAGGAACAGCAGACATTGGCTGGACTTATTTATAGGCTACCAAATAATGATAGTGTGGGCCATGGTATTAATCAAGAAATTAGAGAAGCACGCTGCATGAGCAAAGTGTCTTCGGATCGTTTTATGTTAAGGAGCCAATTAGGGGCTTTACTAGTTTAGATCTACTATTATGGAATCAAAAAGGGCTAATTAACAATCTTTTTGTAAAATAACTTTTGAACTCATTGTGATAACTCATCCTAAAAGAGAGGTAGTTAATTCTGAAAGGTTTAAATTTGAATATGGGAACATATGAAGGCATAAAACATAGATTAGCTGAGGTGGAGTAGGATAATACATTAAAAGACAAGAACATAAAATTGAAAGGCAATGGAATAACCACCACAGTAACTAACTGCAAAAATTACCCATGTGATCTGTTAAACCAAGTTTCATTCATAGGTTTGACTTGTCCAATTTATCATCACCTGGGACAATAATAATAAAAAATAGCTAAATACTGAATACCAATGCCAGCATCTGAAGTTTATGTATCTCAATGCTTTTATGGTATTTTGCAATTATGAAAGTACTATGCTCTTTGAATGTTCAGTTCCCAATCCTGGTCATCATGCAGCAATGTTTCTGTAATGGCAATTAGATCTTGGCCATGTATCTCTCTTTACGTCTTTAGGTCTGGGGTTATAGTAAAATAGTTACAAGATTGCATGAAGGTACGTACTGTGATTATGATTCAATATTGAATAGTGAGGCAGGCTTGATTCCTATGTTAGAGACAAAGAAACTGCAGATGCTGGAATCCAGGTAGACAAACAGGAGGCTGGAAGAATATAGCAAGCCAGGCAGAGTCTGGAGGAAAGGAGCAGCCAATGTTTCGGGTATTGCTCATCTTCAGGTCCCAAAGCATTGACTGCTCCTTTCCTCCAGATGCTGCCTGGCTTACTGTGTCCTTCTAGCCTCCTGATGGTCTACTTTGATTCTTATGTTCCAATTCTTGACCGTGGCAGCAAGAGGCAAAGCCATCTTGGAGTCAAGTTTAATGCCACAAAAACTCCTTTCTGATCCACAGACTATGGAATCCTTTTTAATTATTGCCCCCTCTTCCACTTCCTGTTCCATTACAATGGACTTGGCAGCTCTGGCTGCACTCCCAAGGATTCACTCCCCTTATTAGTTTCTAAAGTGGAATACCAGTTGGCAAGCAAAAATGATAATTTCTTGTATACTTTTCTTACACTATGCCCTCTTAACTATAAACCATATTTACCAAATTTTTAAAAGCTAAATGTAACAAAACCATTGTTTTAAAATAAATATATACTTGTACATAATTCAAGTTACCTGAACTTTGTTTCGAGGAATTGCCCTGATCTGGCTTTAGTTTCTTCTTTTTAGAACTAGATGAACCGGAAGAGGAAGAGACTTTTCGTTTCTCAATAGCAGGAGTAGAAAGAGCACGCTTCTTGAACAGTTCCCTTTCTTTCAACAATGCTGGATCCATATCTAGAATAGAAAGAATTAATTACAGATCATTTAATATGTGATAAAACACAAACGCCAAATAAATCTTTTCAATTTGAAGAAGAGCAATTTGAGTATGCCCTGCTATTGGTTTTTTTTTGCTAGCTTATCTACTGAGAAACAACGGGCTATAATAGGCTCACTTCCTAATTTGTGATCTCAATTACAGCTTAGGGAAAGGTCATGATCCTCTTTCCAACAACAAATATCTAGCCAATTACTACATGTTATTAACTATCCCAGAGATTTCTTCACACCACCAGTTTCATCGCTGTGTCAGCAGCCCCACTTGAGTTATTTTAAAGAATTTGTTCATGGAATGTAGGCATTACTGGCTCGGTGAGCATTTATTGCCCACCCCCAACTGCTCAGAGGTCAATTAAGAGTCAAACATATTGCTTTGGATCTGCAGTCACATGTACGCCAGGCCAAGTAAGGACAGCATTTTCCTTCCTTAAAAAAAGGGCATTAGTGAATCAGATGAGTATCATGGCAATGGATAAAAATTCTAGATTTAAAAAAAAAAAATCAAACTGGCGTGGTGGAGACCTGAACCTACAGCAACAATACTACGAGACTTCAATGCCCTTTAAGAAAAATAAGCAAGTCACCTAGGCAAGGTAGATGATCAAAATAAACCCTACTGAGAAATCAATGCTTGCAAGGCAGAGAAGAAAATTGACAAAAGAAAAAGACCTCCATAGGTAATATATTTCATACATACTGACATCATCCAGTTCTACAACATAACAATCACATGGCTTCTCAATTGCTACTAAATTACCAGGCGGCACTTTCAACATCCAGTGTAGGAAGTGGAGCCTTGGTCCAGTGAAGTGGTCCCATCCCAGGCTAGAAGGTTCAAGTTCAAGTTCCACCTGCTCCAGATGCGTCATACATGTCATACAATGGATTAGCAAAAAATTCCTTTAATTAAATATCAGGAAAACTAAAGGCATTACCTTTGATCCCCACTCTAAACTATTTAGCCGAGCTACCAACACCACCCTTCTCCTTGCCAACCGTCCAAGACTACATCAAGGTGTTCACAAGTGGGAATCATTTCTGATTGAAGAGTACTTCCAATCATGCATCTGCACTAGTATATTCTTCCACCTTTAACATCGTCCAACTTTGTTCATGCCTCGTCTAATCTGATGCTGAAATATTCATGCATGTCTATGTTTTTTCTAGACTTGTATATTCCAACGTGCTACTAGCTGGTTTCCCACATTCAATCTATTCTAAAATTAGGTCATTCAACTCTCAGCTTGCTACCCATATCATAGTTTCACAGAAAAATGTGACAACGCAGAAGGATGCCATTCAGCTCATCATGCCTATAGTGGCTTCTTAAATGGGCATCATTATCTAATGCCAAACTCCTGCCTTTCCCTCAAACTCTTGCATATTACTTTTATCCAAATAGCCAACCATCACTGTCATGAACAGCTCAATTATACCTTACCCCACCACACTTACTGGTGCTGCAATCTATCTCCTAACTACTTACTGGGTGAAAAAGCTCTTCCTCACTTGACCTTGATTCTCTGCAGATCACTACAAATCTATGCCCTCTTGTTCTCAGTGCTTTGATAAGCAGGCATCATTTCTCCCCATCTACACCATTTGAATTGCTCATAATTTTGAGAACCATCATCAGATCTCCTCTCAGCTTTCTAAGTAGAACAGTCTCAACCTCTTCAAAATATCCTCATAACTAAAATTCCTCAATTCTGAAACTGCTCTTGTAAGCCTCTTCTGCACTGTCTCATCACTGACTCATCAAATTCTGCCATATTCAGCTTCCGTAGTTTTACTTGCTCCACCATTAACTGTCTACATCGGCTTCCTAGGCTGAATGCTGAATTCCTTCTCCGACATTCTCCCTTTCTTTCATTCTTTAAGGCATTCCTCAAAATCCACCTCTTGATTAAGTTTTTGACTTTGCCTGTGTCTTAACCGTACGAGGCTTGGTATCTAACTTTTCTCTATAATGTGTGTCCAACATTCAGTGCAGGATCCGGTGAAGTATCTTGTAATATTTTGCATGTTAAGAGTGCTATAAAAATGATAGCCATTGTTGGATTACCATGATATTTTAATTTATTTTCAAATCAAGAACATTGAAAATTAAGTTACTTTTTAGTGTCAACATTTTTTGAATTGTGTGCATCACACATCTTTACTGTGTGATAAGAACAATAGCTCAGCTGTTGAGTGCATCTGAGTCATGTCCACAGCACAATGGATAGTTTGAGGGGCAGGGGTAAAAAAAAGAGAGAAAGAAAGAAGCGGAGTGAAATAACAAAGCATAGAGCTGGATGAACACAGCAGGCCAAGCAGCATGTTAGGAGCAGAAAACCTGACATTTCGGACGTAGACCCTTCATGTGCTCTTATGCTGCTGCTTGGCCTGCTGTGTTCATCCAGCTCTACAATTTGTTATCTCGGATTCTCCAGCATCTGCAGTTCCTATTACCTGTTTCAGGTCTGGTCACTTGTTCAGAAATGGGGGGAGGGGAAGGGGATTCTGAAATAAATAGAGAGAAAGGGGGAGACGGATGGAAGATAGATAAAGGAGCAGACAGGTAGAGGAGACAGACAGGTCAAGGGAGGTGGGGATGGAGCCAGTAAAGGTGTCTGAGTTGCTGGTGCAATTGGTCAAAAGGTAACAATGGAAATCTGGCTCAAATGGGCAACATTGTATACGAAAACTACTGACGATTATGACATGTACAGGAAAGATAGGGAAGGAAGGAAAAGGGGGAGTAGCAGAATGATTAAGGAGACAAAGAAGGGATATGATTTGATAGGAGAGTTTGGAAACATTAGAGGTACCATTACACTACTAGCATTCTCCAGATTGCAAAAAGATTCCATTCTGCAGTCTGTTGGCAAAACAATGCAGCACTATCTGAAAATAGTCAAAAAGTACAGAAAATGTTTATATCTGAGCTTTAAAATTACACTCTTGCAAGGGATCACATTCACAAGTAAGGAGTGTTCCAAAGTTGGATGTTCATTAATCAAGGTCCTTGCACCATAAGCCATAAACTAGTTGAAAATATATAAAAAGGAGAAATTTTGTAGGGAAACTACTGAAATATGAAACCTAAACAGTGATGATAATGTGGCATTTTGATTATCTTAATATGAACTGAAATAGTAATACTGTAAATAGCAGAGAGGGGGAAAAAATTCAGATGAGACTTCAGGAAGACTTTCTAGATTGATAGGTTTCTATTCCAACAACGAAGGAGGAATTGCTGGGTCTGGGAAATGATGGGTTAAGTGGATCAAGTTCAGTTGGTGAACACTCAAAAACAATGAGAGCTCTTGAAGTGCAGTGCCAGTGTTCTTAACTCTGGGCCAGAAATTCTGGTGTCAGTTCCATATGCTTGAGAGGTACATTACAGCATGTCTGTACAAGTTAATTTAAAAAAATATTCAAGGAACAGTGAGCACAGTACAATTGGTCATTAGAAAAGAGTAAAAGCTGTTAATTGGAGATGATCAATTGTTAATTTTAGTGGCTTGAGAACAGATGTGCCTGCGGTAAAAAGTTAAATATTGGCAAACAAAACTGAAATCAAACATCAAGCTGTCCTACAAAGAGGTGATTGCTTTGGTACAGTCAAGATATTAGGAGAAAATATAGGGTAATCAAAGCTAAAGGTCACTGGATGTTGAAAGGGATTGAAAGTAAGATGAAGATGGAAACAAAAAAGGCAAATGTAGTTGACGAGTATATAAATACAACGTGAGAAAAAAACCAAATACAGAAAGGGTAGACAGGAGCAAAGGAAATAAGGCAGAGAGGCTGAGAAATTATTGGTTAAGTTAAAAGGAAATCCAGTTTCGATGTGCAGAGAAATAGTAAAAAGACAGCAGGTTGAAACTGGTTCAGATTAGGATCCAAAATGAAAGGATGTACATATGGAGGAACTAAAGACAGCGTGCACAACTGCAGTATAAGAGGAGTACTTGACGACATGATTTTTTTGGCAAAGACAGGTACAAGGTCTTGCGAGAAACAAGGCAGTTGAGACACTGTATAAGCCAAAAAGTGATGAAATGCTAGAAAGGCTGCCTGTATATAAAGCTGTTAAACACAAGGGCCAGATACAATACATTCCAGAATTCTTAATGCACCAATGGTGAAGTATTATAAAATGCAGGGCTAATGCTTTAATATTCCTGAAGTACAAACACTACATCCTTGTTCATAAAAAGGTTGAAAAAGGATAAATCCATCATCCAAAGGCCAGTCAGTTTAACCTTGGTAATAAGAAAGCTTTACAAATGATAATCTGGGATAAAATTGTCAGATGCTTGCACAGACATGGATTAATTAAGGAAAGTTAGCAATGATTCATTAAAGGAAAAATCGGATTTGCCCTCAACAAACTTGAAGGAGCAAGATAATAAAATGTGAGGCTGGATGAACACAGCAGGCCCAGCAGCATCTCAGGAGCACAAAAGCTGACGTTTCGGGCTTAGACCCTTCATCAGAGAGGGGGATGGGGTGAGGGTTCTGGAATAAATAGGGAGAGAGGGGGAGGTGAACCAAAGATGGAGAGAAAAGAAGATAGGTGGAGAGAGTATAGGTGGGGAGGTAGGGAAGGGATAGGTCAGTCCAGGGAAGACGGACAGGTCAAGGAGGAGGGATGAGGTTAGTAGGTAGGAGATGGAGATGCGGCTTGGGGTGGGAGGAAGGGATGGGTGAGAGGAAGAACAGGTTAGGGAGGCAGAAACAGGTTGGACTAGTTTTGGGATGCAGTGGGTGGAGGGGAAGAGCTGGGCTGGTTGTGTGTGCAGTGGGGGGAGGGGACGAACTGGGCTGGTTTAGGGATGCGGTGGGGGAAGGGGAGATTTTGAAGCTGGTGAAGTCCACATTGATACCATTGGGCTGCAGGGTTCCCAAGCGGAATATGAGTTGCTGTTCCTGCAACCTTCGGGTGGCATCATTGTGGCACTGCAGGAGGCCCATGATGGACATGTCATCTAAAGAATGGGAGGGGGAGTGGAAATGGTTTGCAACTGGGAGGTGCAGTTGTTTATTGCGAACCGAGCGGAGGTGGTGTTCTGCAAAGCGGTCCCCAAGCCTCCGCTTGGTTTCCCCAATGTAGAGGAAGCCACACCGGGTACAGTGGATGCAGTATACCACATTGGCAGATGTGCAGGTGAACCTCTGCTTAATATGGAAAGTCATTTTGGGGCCTGGGATAGGGGTGAAGGAGGAGGTGTGGGGGCAAGTGTAGCATTTCCTGCGGTTGCAGGGGAAGGTGCCGAGTGTGTTGGGGTTGGAGGGCAGTGTGGAGCGAACAAGGGAGTCACGGAGAGAGTGGTCTCTCCGGAAAGCAGACAGGGGTGGGGATGGAAAAATGTCTTGGGTGGTGGGGTCGGATTGTAGATGGCGGAAGTGTCGGAGGATGATGCGTTGTATCCGGAGGTTGGTGGGGTGGTGTGTGAGAACGAGGGGGATCCTCTTTGGGCGGTTGTGGCGGGGGTGGGGTGTGAGGGATGTGTTGCGGGAAATGCGGGAGACGCGGTCAAGGGCGTTCTCGATCACTGTGGGGGGAAAGTTGCGGTCCTTGAAAAACTTGGACATCTGGGATGTGCGGGAGTGGAATGCCTCATCGTGGGAGCAGATGCGGCGGAGGCGGAGGAATTGGCAATAGGGGATGGAATTTTTGCAGGAGGGTGGGTGGGAGGAGGTGTATTCTAGGTAGCTGTGGGAGTCGGTGGGCTTGAAATGGACATCAGTTATAAGCTGGTTGCCTCAGATGGAGACTGAGAGATCCAGGAAGGTGAGGGATGTGCTGGAGATGGCCCAGGTGAACTGAAGGTTGGGGCGGAAGGTGTTGGTGAAGTGGATGAACTGTTCAAGCTCCTCTGGGGAGCAAGAGGCGGCGCCGATACAGTCATCAATGTAACGGAGGAACAGCTGGGGTTTGGGGCCTGTGTAGGTGCGGAAGAGGGACTGTTCCACGTAACCTACAAAGAGACAGGCATAGCTGGGGCCCAAGCGGGTGCCATGGCCACCCCATTAGTCTGTAGGAAGTGGGAGGAGTCGAAAGAGAAGTTGTTGAGGGTGAGGACGAGTTTGCCTAGGCGGATGAGGGTGTCGGTGGAGGGGGACTGGTCGGGCCTGCGGGACAGGAAGAATTGAGGCCATCTGCATGCGGAATGCAGGTGTATAGGGACTGGACGTCCATGGTGAAAATGAGGCGTTGGGGGCCAGGGAATATGCAGTCCTGGAGGAGGTGGAGGGCGTGGGTGGTGTCACGGACGTAGGTAGGGAGTTCCTGGACCAAAGGGGAGCAGATGGAGTCCAGATAGGTGGAGATGCGTTCGGTGGGGCAGGAGCAGGCTGAGACGATGGGTCGACCAGGGCAGGCAGGTTTGTGGATTTTGGGAGGGAGATAGAAACAGGCCGTGCGGGGTTGGGGAACAATGAGGTTGGAGGCTGTGGGTGGGAGGTCCCCTGAGGTGATGAGGTCATGAATGGTGTTGGAGATGATGGTTTGGTGCTCGGGTGTGGGGTCATGATCGAGGGGGCGGTAGGAGGTGGTGTCGGAGAGTTGGCGTCTGGCCTCGGCGATGTAGATGTCAGTGCGCCATACTACCACTGCGCCACCCTTGTCTGCTTGAAGGAGCATTTCTGTTAAGGTAACAGAACACTGATGAAGGTAGTGCTGTGTATTAGCATCTAAAAAGTATTTGGTAAAATACCAGACAATAAGTTTGCCAGTAATACTGAAGCCAATTGAATAGAAAGGATAGTAGCAACATTGTTAAAAATAAATGGCGAAGTAATGGGAAACAGAGAGAAAGGTAATACTAGACCAGGGAAAAAGTGTACAGTTTTGATCTCCAGGGATCAATACCAGGATCTCTCCTTTTCCTGTTGCATTTTAATGAACTCAACTTGGGTGTACACGGCATATTTTATAAATTCGTGAAGAACACAAAATGTGAAAATATTGCGAGAAAGATAATGATTGACCTCAAAAGGGCATAAGCCAATAAAATGAGCAGACTGGTAGATGGAATTTAATGTGGAAAAGTATAGTGTGGTTACCAATCTCTGTTGTGTCAAGCACTCTGCTGAACAGAAAAATGCAGGAACAGGCTTCTGATTTTGAACTAGACTGACACCACGTTGGATTAGGGGAGCACTGAGCTCAGCCTAGACTGCCAGGGTCTGAAAGAGCTATGAAACTCCAGCAGTGGCTGGTGGCTCCGTAGACTGGGGGGTACAGGTGGTGAACTGCTGAGCAGGGCTAGGCCAGTACCCCGCAAACCCAATAGCTACTGCCAAGCTCAGTAATAGTTGGTGTCCTGATTAAGTGATAGGCCATCACCCCGCAGCTCAGATGGTGAAATGGAAGGATGCTACTGAGATCATCAGTGGCTAATGCCACTCGGCCTATGCCACTTAGCTTGTTGGTGGCTGATGTCTGGGACATGTGGGCAGCTGAGCATGCATTAGGTTTGTGTTGGGAATGAGCCATCGGACTCGGCAGTGGCTTTCACCTTGCAGGCTAGGCGGTGTGGCTCTATTATGACTGGGACAGCCTTATGGGTGGTGATAGTGTTGCTGTCAGGCACCGGATATAGATGCAGACTTCCTGTAACTCAGTGACATTACCACAAGCTATTATCTCTCCCTAGCCTATATCAGCAATAGAATGTTACCTCCAGATTATAAGAACTGCAGATGCTGGAGTCAGAGATAACAGTGCAGAGCTGGAGAAATACAGCAGGCCAGGCAGCATCAGAGCAGCAGGAAAGTTAACATTTCGGGTCGGGACCCTTCTTCAGAAATTGGGGGTTGGGGGTGATGGAGCTTAGAAATAAAGAGAGAGAGGAAGGGTGGGGCTGGGGAAAGTAGGTGGAATGGTGATAGGTGAGTGCAGGTAGGGACTGGTTGGATTGGTCAGTGAGGTGGGAGGAGCAGAGAGGCAGGAGAGATGATGGGCAGGTTGTGTCAGGTCAAGGAAGCAGGGTTGGTTGATACTGAAACTGGTAAAATCCACATTTAGGCCATTGGGCTGTAGGCTCCCAAGGCAGAATGTGAAGCGCTGCTCTTTCAGTTTGCAGGTGGCATCATTGTGACACTGGAGGAGGCCCAAGATGGACATGTCACCCAGTGAGTGGGAGTGGGAGTTGAGATGGTTCATAACTGGAAGGTTGCCGTTTGTTGCAAATAGAATGCAGGTACTTTACAAAGCAGTCTCTGAGCCTCTGCTTGGTCTCATCGATGTAGAGGCGGCCCCATTGGGAGCAACGAATGCAAGAGACCACATTGATGGATGTGCAGGTGAGCCTCTGTCTGATGTGGAAAGTTTGTTTGGTGCCTTGAATGGAGGTGAAGGTGACAGTGCAGGGGCAGGTGTAGCACTTACTGCGGTTGGAGGGAAAGATGCCAGGGATGGTGGGGCTAGTGGGGAGTGTGGAGCAGATGAGGGAGTTGCAGAGAGAGCGGTCCCTATGAAACGCAGATGTTTGTGGGGTCAGGATATATATTTCCCTCCTCACCCCTATCTACTTTTCGTAGGGACCCAGACTTGGGCTTAAAAATATACAAGACAGCTTTTTTCCCTTTATCAACTTAATTACATGCTAGGTTAATGCTTGCAGCTCAACTGCTCTCCGGGCAATGAGAGATAAGAGTCAACCACGCTGTGGGTTGGAGTCATAATGTAGACCAGACCAGTTAAGGATGGCAGATTTCCTTCCCTGCAAGAAGTGGCCTCACAAAGGCATTAGTGAACCAGAAATGTTTCACTTTATGACAAGTGACAGCTATTAGTCTAATTTCTTTTTAAGAAAATAGCAATCATGGTGGGATTTAAACCCACCCCCTCCAAACATTAGCCTGGAACTCTGATTACATGTCCACTGACATTACCACCATGCCACTCCCTCTAGTGATTCACCACCATATAAAACTAGGTCACACAAAGGCCTATCTCATCTGTTGTGGTCTACCAAAACTGCTCAACATTTCAAAATCAACGTGAAATGTAAAGGTAACTCAAAGGTTCTTTTTAACACTTTAAACTGTCTACTTAAACACTTTTCCCCGCCTCCTCTGTCCTCATGGACCTCTTAGTCACCAAGATTGGGATCGTTCTGCTGACTTTCCCTTCCCTTGCCTTCCTTTTACCCACAGGCTCAAACTTTCTCAAAAGATTTTTCTCTACTTCAGATAATCAGAACATTAAAACTAAAAAATCACATCACTGGGAGTGGAACAGTCTGAGAGAAATGGAAGAGCAGCTATGTAGGCAAATTTAAGGGAAGTGTAAAGTAATAGTTTTGTGACAGTAGGAGATTTCAATTTCCCCTTCATTAACTAGTGGCTTTCTAGTGGTTAGCACTGCTGTCTCAGCCCCTCAAACTTGGTTTCAATTCCAGCCTTGGGTGATTGTCTGTGTGGAGTTTGCATACTCTCCCCATGTCTGTGTGGGTGTCCTCAGGGTGCCTCCATTTTCTCCCATAGTCCAAAGATGTACAGGTTAAATGGATTGGCCGTGCTAAATTACTCATAGTTCCAGGTGCAGGTCAGGTGGGTTAGCCACAGTAAAAACCCCAAGCAGGGTGATGGGAATGGGATTGGGTGGGAAAAGGTGAGTCTGGTTGGGATGGTCTTTGAAGGGTTGGCATAGAGAAGGTGAATGGCCTCTTGTTGTACTGTAGGGGTTCTATGACTGCATGAACTAGGACAGTCATAGCATGAAAGATTTGGAGGGAGTAGAATTCTTCAAATGCATTCACAGACTGCTTTGTAAGTCACTATGCGGAAGGCCTGACAAGCTAGGGGAGGTCTCTTAATTTAAGTTTAGATAATGAAGCTGGGCAAGTATATGAAGTATCAGTGAGAGAACATTTTGCAGACATCTGGATGTGAGTTTGTTTGCTGAGCTGGAAGGTTAGTTTTCAGACGTTTCGTCACCATTCTAGGTAACATCATCAGTGAGCCTCCGATGAAGCGCTGGTGTTATGTCCCGCTTTCTATTTATCTGATGATAAATAGAATGATGTTACTGATGATGTTACCTAGAACGGTGACGAAACGTCTGAAATCTAACCTTCCAGCTCAGCGAGCAAACTCACATCCAGAAACTCAACCTGAGCTACAAATTGTCTCAATACTCATTTTGCAGACATTGATCATAACTCTGTTAAATTCAAGATTGTTATGGAAAAGGTTCAGAATGGGCCTGAAATCAAAGTTCCAAACTGGGAGAAAGCTAATTTTAATAAGGTCAGACATGGCCAGAGTGGACTGGGTGCAGATACCCTCAAGTAAATCTGTCTCAGAATAGTGGGATGCACTCACAAAGGAAATATGGTAGTATAAGGTCGACATGTTCCAATAAGGAAAAAGGGTGAGACCGTCAAATCCTGTGAACCCTGAAAGGAATATATAGCATTGTACCTATTTTTCTATAATCAAAGAGATGTTATTACATACCTCTGGAGAAGGTGGGATTTGAACCCAAGCCTCCCAGCTCTATACAGCATTGTGCTGAGGTTGTTGACTTGCTCGCCAAGCTGGCTTGTTCTTGTTCAGTTATTTCATTACCATGCTAGGTGGCATCATCAGTGGAGCCTCTCTTGAAGCAATGTTATTCTATTCTGCTTGGAATTTTTACACTGTCTGTTCCGTTATGGTGAGTAGAGTCATTTCCGGTTTTGATCTGTATGGGTTTGTATAGGGGTCCAATTCCGTACGTTTGTTGATTGCGTTACGGGTGGAGAACCATGCTGCTAGGAATTCTCGTGCATGTCTGTGTTTGGCTTGGGCTACTATAGTTAAACCATACCAAACATAGACACACACGGGAATTCCTAGCTGCATGGTTCTCCACCCATAATGCAATCAACAAATGTACAGAATTGGAGCCCATATAAAAACCCATACAGATCAAAACCAGAAATGACGCTACTCGCCATAACGGGCAAGACAATATTAATTCCAAGTGGAGTAGAATGACATCGCTTCATCAGAGGCTCCACTGATGATGTCACCAAGCATGATGATGAAACATCTGAACGAGAACATGCCAGCCTGGCGAGCAAGTCAACAACCTCACCCACAACCCAAACTACAGATCTTTGCCAAAATTTTAAAAAGCATTGTATTGAGGAAAACAGAGACTTAGGGCAGATATGGGAGCTCGACCCAGAAAAAAAAACTTTGGACGAGCATAGAATGCTGCAAGTGGGAACTTAAAAGGGAGATTATGAGAAATACATTGTCCTTATCCATCTTCACTTGTCACAAAATCAACAAAAAAATCAAGTAATTTAGTTTAACATGATTCTATTTTTAACAAATCTATATCATCTCTTGTTTACTAGTCCAAACTTGCCATAATGGCAGTTAATTTATCAGGTTGTTTCTCGAAGATTCCCCACAAATAAAATTGAATAGCCTGTATTTGCCACACTTATCGTTCCTTTTCAACATAAATCTTGGAGCTGAAAACTGGAAGACAGTACACCTCTACAAACACAATTCTCACTCTCTCAGCAATCTAGGATGTATCCCACAGAGATCAGGTGACTTAATCATTAACTGACAGCATCATTACACTACAAAAGAATTAGTTTTTCTAAACAGACTGTTTACAATACAGAAGGAGCCCAATTTGGTCCATGTGTCATCTCTCCGAATGAGTCACCCACCTAGTGTCATTGCCCTGCTTCCTCCCGCCATCATAAATCTGATCATTTGTCTTTTCCAGATTAGAATCTAATTCTGTTTTGAATCTGTCTCCACCATACTCACAAACAGTATATTCCAGACCTTAACCACATAAAGAAAATATTTTTCCCTCACATTACCTTCACTTCTTTTACCAGTTACTTCAAATCTGTCTCTTTTTCTCAATTACAATCATTAATATAATCATTCCATAGAATCCCTACAGTGTGGAAACAGGCCCTTCAGCCCAAAAGGTCCACGCCAACCCATCCCCCCATTAACTCACCACCAGTAACCCACTTAAGCTTCACAACCCCGAATACTATGGGCAATTTAGCACGGCCAATCCACTTAGCCTGCATATCTTTGGTCTGTGGGAGGAAACTGGAGCATCCGGAGGAAACCCACGCAGACATGGGGACAATGTGCAAACTCCACACAGACAGGTGCCAGAGGGTAGAATCAAACGGGGTCCCTGGCGCTTTGAGACAGCAGTGCTAACCATTGAGCCACTGTGCCGGAAACAGCAAAGATCCAACACTGATCTATGGAAGAATTTCCCCTAAGATTTCCTCCAAACAAAAAAAAATTAGTAACCAGTGTTATTAGTTCCCTGTCACTCAGAATAATTCCTCTAAACATGTTGCTATAGTCTCTTCTAACCCACAAGCAATAACATTTTTTACAAATCTATTATGAGAAAATGCACCGACTACATTTTTGAAGCCCTCATACAACACATCAACATCTTAATGATTTCTGCTATTTCCTGGTGTCTTTTCCTCTTTAAATAAAAAAAAGTTTAATCCAGTACCATAGCCTTATTGATTTAACATTTTTAAACTGTCTGAATGATCCCTTTTCTCACCAGGGCCCATGCATCATGTTCTTTGAGAAAAAGGCAAGTTTATTGATAACTCATTCAGTGTCATGATAAATCAACTGCATCGAAGTTCACTTTGATAAACATGCATGTGGAAAGTGAATCTCCATCAACTGATCTCTATTTTGGTCCACATTGATTTTCTTATTAACATGCTCGCAATTGACCTGTGGATTTCACTTTATATTAGCCACCAATCTCAGTTTATGCTGTGCCTTTGCTCTACTTCCCTTTTTCATTTCTCTATTATTTTTCATATGGAGCCAGCCTGACCCTTATATTAAAGCGATGTTCATCATTAGCCCTTTTTAAAAAAAATAAAATCATCTTATTCTCTAAATTCATAATAATTTAGGGAAATCCCTTTCCCTGCTTCTGGGAATCAGTAGACTATACCCAAAACATGTGTCACCTTCCTGACGGGATTGAATCAGTTTTAGTTAAGAGTTAATCATACGTTAATAGTAAATTTAAATGAGCACCACAGATGTTCAAAGGTAGGATAAAGGATGAAAACAAACAGATGGGCAAGGCTAGAAAAGTAGGGAGTAGGAATGACAGCCAGTAGGAGCCACACAATCAGCAAAGTTAAAGGAGGAATTGGGCACAGAAGAGTGCCTGTGTTCACTGTTGAAAAAGAATAGACTATATATAATGGGCACCGGGAAATAAAAGGGTATTCAATAATTGACTTGATCGATATAAAAATCTGGCGACATTAAAATTTGTCTGATTTGGTGTTATAATTAATAATAAAATAAAAGTTGCTGGAAAAGCTCAGCTGGTCTGGCAGCATCTGTGAAGAAAAAAAAATCAGAGTTAACGTTTCAGGTCTGATGACCCTTCCTCAGAAGTTCCATACTTTCTACATTAAACCCGAAACGTTAACTCTGATTTTTGTTCTTGTTCCTGATTTACAACATCCGCAGTTCTTTTGGTTGTTATAATTAATAAGACTGATTGATTTTATAGCCCAATGAATAAACAATTGTTACTTTGAATCAGAGTCTCCTATTAGTTTAATCAAGTTGTACAACAATGCTGCAAACATACAAATTAAGAGCAGGAGCCCCCTGGGTCCGCTCTACCATTTGATAAGCGATAAATGAGGGCTCAATTCTACTTTCCTGTTTACATCATATATTTTGACTCCCTTGTCAATTGAGAATCTACTTAACTCAGGCCCAGAAAAATACATTGATCTAGCCTCTACTTATTGCTTTGGAAGAGAATTCCACACACTAATGTACAGAAAAAAAAACTTCATAAATTGGAGACCCTTTATTTTTACATTGTGCCTTCAGCTCTAGTCTCTTCTGTAAAGGAACAACTCATCAGCATCAAATGATGCCAATGATCCATCAACAGTTAAAATACTTGAGGTCTCTACATCAGTTTTAGAATAAACCAGTCATATTTGAAAAGCTCTGCAGAAAGGAGGGATACCAGTAAAACGCAATACCAACAGTAGCAACAGCTGTGATTTCCAGTCCACCAAAAAAAGTTACCTCTGCAAAACAGCTACTAAACCTTCCACCTTTCAGTCAGTGACACGACATACATGCTCAGCTCCTCATTTGCTCGTCCTATCTGTAGCTGACCGTGAAAATTGTGTACCCATTATCACTTCTACATTATTCATTACTGGTTTAATGAGATGTTATTGGGATAACATCCCATCGATTTCTACACTTCTGTAAATTAATGTCCTTTATCTGCCTACACATACATATGCAGGCACTGCTCTAAAGCTTCCTCCCTAGTTAGGAATTCGGTGTAAGACTTTGTAATTTCTTATCTTTCTTAAGCTTCCTGATTGAATAAAATTAGAGTTAAACTGTCTCAAATAAGGGTAAGTGAAGAACGTTTGTAAAGGTGTGAGACTTCTGAAATATGTAACTTCTGTCGCTGACAAAGGGGCCAGGGCACTGACTTTGTTCCAGCCAGACACAGCGGCAACTTGAAATTACAATCTGTCTCGTTAACAACTTGAAATCGTCTCCTGCCAATAGCAGCCACTCCACGAACGATTGATACTATATCCTAGATATATGGGAACTGCAGATACTGGAGAATCCAAGATAACAAAGTGTGGAGCTGGATGAACACAGCATGAGGATGAAGGGTCTAGGCCTGAAACGTCAGCTTTTGTGCTCCTAAGATGCGGAGCTGGATGAGCACAGCAGGCCAAGCAGCATTTTGTTATCTTCGATACTATATCCTGGTCTTATGTTCTTGATGTAATAATTGTTTTGTGTCCTGTCTTTGTCTGTTGTAATAATTGTTTCATATATCATGTCATTGTGAGATGCAAAATTGTTTTATGTATTATGTACTTAGTGAAGTATAAAAAGCGGGGACTGTCCACTGCTCGGGGAGAATTACTTACGAGACTGCACTCTGTGCTGGGTTACGTACAGTGATTCTCCACAGTTCATACTTGCTCTGTAATAAAAGGATTTGTGTTTTTCTAAACAGGTCAGTGTCTTGTTATTACATCAAGTCCATGAGGGTCTCCGAAAACGAACTTAACATTTGGCGCAACGAGCAGGGTTCCAACGTGTACAGCAGTCTCACGTGGAGGGCTGAATAAGTGATCGTTCGATTGTCGGTGGAGTGAGACGGACGGGCCCACGAGGTACGATTCACCTTGGTCTCTCACTAACCTGCCACCCATGCAACCCCTCGTCTCTGCGTGGCTCTGTGCTGACAGAACCCCGAGATGACTCACAGCCTTGAACACTGCTAAATCCTAATGCCTGGAGGTTCAAGTCCCCCGGTTAGTAAAGAAATCCGGGAGGTTAGAGTCCCCCGGTGGAACTGGGAAAAGAAATCTGGGAGGTTGGAGTCTCCCGGTGGACGGGGTTAGAGTCCCTAGATCAGGTAACTGGGTTCGATTCCCCCGGTGGCCGGGGCTAAAGTCCCTGGGACAAGTAACTGAAAAAACTAAAATCTGGGAGGATAGAGTTCCCCCAGTGACCGGGGGTGAAACCCTGTGTTGGGCAATTGGGAAAAGGGAGGGGGGTTAGTATAAGACCTAGGTATAGAATAGTTACAGTGTCTCTCTGTTTCAACCACCCTGCCTTAGACCGATTGTCAAGAGGGGAAATCCCCCATGCGAAGGTCAGGACCCTGAAGTGGGTGTTGAGACTGAGGACACTGCTGTAGTATATAGAGATAAGTAAAAACAGAGCGCTAAAAAAAACAGGTAATAAAGCAATGGGACAAACACTGGATAAGTCGGGTGTCAGCACTCCTTTACATCGGTTATGCAGGGATGACCCTGAAAATGAAGGACAGTACAGATGTCTGTCGGCATGCTTAATCAAAAAAATGGGAAATGAGAATTGGCCCCTGGGGGGAAACGTGGGATATAGATCTATGTACTAGAGCAGAAGAGGCACTGGAAAGGGTTAATGTCATTCTGGAGAAAGAGCTGAAGAGCTGACTGAAAAATTAAATCTGGCTGGCTTGGTGGACAATGCACGTACAAAGGGGATCAGTGCCTGTGAAAACGAGGGGAAACCAAAAACTTGGGAAGTTTTAAAACTGTAGTGTGAGGATCATGAGATGAATGAAAGGGAAAGAGTTAAACAAGAAAGGCAGGAGAGAGAACAACGAGACAAAGAACGGGGACTAGAGCGGCAGGCCGCGTTGACAGAAAACAAACCAAAAAAAAAATTGGAGGTACCTCCTAACATATCTGGCAGCCGATGTTGTTCCAAATTAATGATACAGATCAACAAGACGCGAAGGATTAGGGAAGGCACCCCTCTGTCCCATCGGAACCACTAACTCCCCAGAACCCTACCCTGGCCAACCTAGATCTGCAGGCACCCCAACACTGCCATCAGTCCCAGCAATCGGCCATAGCCCTATCACCGCCACTGTACGCTGACCAAACTAAATCTCCTGTAGAATCTCCAAGCCCTTCAGTAATCAACCCACATGAATCGCCTGACAAACCTACGGCTTGTACAGACCCTATCTCCTGTTGTACCAGGTCTAAAACTAAACAAACAGGAAACAGAATACAGACCAGACCGTTAGTGAACAAAAGGAGGGACAACAGGATTCTTTTAAAACCCATAAGAGAAGCCCCAGGAAACACAAGTCTCGGGTGAGGTTTACTCAACTCTCTGGCACCTGTTTAGTGTTTCCTAGCAACTCCACAAGTAGCGAAGAATATGATAGTCCCGGCTGACAGGCAGAGGATAGTGAATGTGAGGACGGAGTTTGGAAGAGGCCCTCAAATAGCCATCCCCCAAAAGAAGGACCTTCATGAGAAAAATCTCCAACAATTTCCTAATCACACGGTCCCTCACCCAATCCCAACACAAGGGGTCAAAATACAAGGTAGGTCTATACCGCTTGGAAGCCACAAGAGATGTGTTTAATTATGTCAAGGGCCCCTGATCGAAAGACTAACCCAGAAGATTTTATAGATTACATCCTGGGCACTATTCAAATGTACCAAGCCACCCCCAAGCCCTCTTTAGCCTGTGTTGCATCTATGCTGTGCTCTCCAGCCCTCAGGGTCAGCCCCAGGAACTTGACCTCCCTCAACCCTATCTGTGCCTTCTTAGGGTTTACCTTCAACCCGCTCCTGCACGGGAGGCGTAACAACTCACTAACTAGAGGGCCGTTTTCCTCACTATTGTCTGTGAACAACAGGATGTCGTCCATGTACTATACAAGCCTGTGTGGCTCACTGAAATCTTTTAAACAGTCTGCCATTCGCTGGTGGAAAATGCTGGGGCTATTATGGAAACCCTGTGGCAGACAACTCCACGTGTTCTGATGTCATTTAAAAGTAGATGCGAATTTGTACTGGTCCTGCCGAACTGAGATAGACCAGAAACCATTCAAAATATCTTGCTCCCTAGTTCAGTTTGGCAAATGAGATATTGTGACACTGTGCAAATGAGACACAAGACAGAGCAGAGATTCCTCCTGTGTACTAACCCTGTTGCCCTTCCTCCTAAATGATAGCAATCATCATGTGGAGTAGTTATTGAAGCTGTCCTACCCAGTGTGTGGATCTGCCTCACTACCACTAGCGTCAGCGCTGCCACGGGTCAGTCTATGCTCCTTGGTGCTCCCCTCAAGTCCACAAGGTGAGGGAGAGAATCCTCCTATTCTGAACCCAATCCCCTGCCCCATCCCAGTGTTCACTGTTTACTGCCTGTAAGTGGACAGTCATCCTACTCTCGTCTGCTGCTTCTGCATACATCAGAGCTACAATGAAGCCACGTGATTAAAACCAGACAATCCTGAACCCCCACTACATGCTGTAGCATTTCTACTGTGTTTGTCTGATATGTCAGCTGTTGAATTGATTACTTTCCTTTGTACCGTATAGCTCTGTTACGGCAGTGATTGTGTTGCAGGCCTTCACTGACACTACACCCCCTCTCCGCCCTGCTATTCCTCAATAGTGAACGTAGGACTTAGGGCAGGAGTAGGCTGCTCAGCCTTGCCAATGTGCTCTGCCATTCACTAAGATCATGGCTGATCTGTGGTTTCAACCCCACATTCCTGTTTCTTCCTTTTGTGTATGTGCTGCCATTCTTCAGATGTCAAGGACATAACTGTCGCAGTCTACTACATCACTTACACACACACCCATACATCATACTGAAACTGACAGGTTTACAGTAGGCCCTTTAAACTTGAATTATAACAACCGGTTGCCTACTACTCCACTCGCCTGGGCACTGTAGCTCAGGGATTACCCCCTTGTTCCCAGATTCTCTCTGCAATTTATTCCTTATCTCTTCCTGCTCCAATATTAACCCAGTCACATTTCCAAGCAAACCCCCACATGACTGCCTGCTAAGGAACCAATTTCTAACCTCTCCCTGCCCGGACCTTAAATGATGCCCCACTCCCTTCTCCGGACCCAGTGTGGATTTTTAACGTCCTCAGGTACACCCATCCAGAACTCCCTGTCTGTTAAAGATCTTCTCCAGGCAATCCTCCTCCCTAAACAATTGGCTATTATCAAATGCGTTGCCCATGCCTCCGTTGATTCTACAGTTACTCGGGGCAACGCTCGGGCTGATCTGGCTGCTAAAGACCAAATTTTTATTATACCCTCTATGCACAAGCAGGCGGTAAATCGCACGCCTTCACACAAGACGGGCATGCCAGATATAGTCACTGTTCGGCACTTATAGGGGGACGCCCCTGCTTCTGAAAAGAATATTTGGATGTTTGCATTCTGCGTACTCAGGCCTTTGGGTTACCCCAGTCAGCCAAGTGTGTGTACCTGGTACTTTGTTATCTATGCTTGTTGACTGTCTGCATTCTGACACCCACCTTGGCAAGGGGGGAATGAGTGGTATTATGCTCCGTACCTGGTGGCACCCCAGACTGACTGAGGCAGCCCAGTCTCGTATAGCAACATGTGTCACATGCCAGCAAAACAATGTCGGTTAGGGGGAGAGATGCTCACCAGGAAAAACACCCTTGCCAGGTGGACTGTTTGAATGCATTCAGCTGGATTTTATTGAATTACCGCATGTAAACTGTTATAAATATTGTCTTGTCATTGTAGATGTATTCAGTAGGTGGATAGAGGCTTTCCCAATGACAAACAACAAAGCCTCAACAGTAGTAAAACTATTATTAACTGAAATAATACCGAGGTTTGGAGTGCCACGACAAATTAGTTCGGACAATGGCCCTCACTTTGTAGGGAAAATTATTAAGGAACTGTATGATACGTTACACATCCAATAACAATTCCACTGTGCCTACTACCCCTGGGTGGCAGGGATAATGGAAAGGGCTAACGGAACACTTAACACTAAATTAACCAAGCTGACATTCGAGACTGGCCCTAATTGGTTAAAGGTTTTGCCATTAGCCTGTATCACATGCAAATAACAACCCATTCTACTACTGGGCTCTCAGCAGCAGAAATAGTCTATGGCCGACCCAGTAGAACACCATGGGATGCCAATACCAGCCCACCCAAATTGACCTAAGTGTGATGGGAGAAGAAATGCAAAGGTATTTCAGACAACTAACATCTTTAAAGTTTCTCCATTCACAGGTGAAGTGTGCCTTTGGACCGCCTCCGCAGACAGCGGACCAAGACCTCAAGATTCAGGATCGGTCTTTGTGGCCACAGATTGGAGATTTTGTACTTGTCGGGGACTGGGATCACCCCAAGTTTGGGCCGAGGTGGAAAGGACCGTATCAAGTACTTGTTCGGACTCCAACAGATCTTAAAGTTAAAGGACAGAATCGCTGGATCCACTTAAGTGACTGTAAACAATGGATTTCCTCATCAGCTTGCAATTAACCATTGGACTGAGTACTATTTTGCCCATGCATAGCCAACAGGACAATCTGTTGTATAGAACACACATCCAGCTGCACGGGAATCTGACAGCATGTTACCCGCTAGCACGGTCTGTAGAAGCATTATTTGTGGCAACACCTGCCTGGAACCCTAGTCAGCTTTATGAAGTAGAGTATTCCGGTAAGCCTTGCTGAGGGGAGAGGAGAACTTGGATGAGAGGTGTGCAGGCTAAGTGTGTGGAATTGGTAGTTAATGGCCCCTCTGGTTATGTGGACACTAGACTTAGGCATGGGAAGGAAGGGGCTAACTGTACAAATCCCAACAGCTATCTGTTTTGCTTTAATGGAACTGGGACTTGTGTGCATGCTCTAGTTACAAATCACCCCCATATGTTTCCTGGCCCCATCAGTGCGTAAAGGGAAATTGCACCACTAGAGGAGGACTGTTGAACTGCCCCTGCTTAGAATCTAAGCGAATAACTGTGACCCCGGGCATACAGTGGACTTGTGGGGATTGCAATAGCACCAATGTAAAAACGGACTACGGGTCATTTCCATTTAACTCTGCAAAACTTCCATCCATATAAGAGTCACTCCTCCTGGCATAACTATCAAGAAATATGACAGTCTGTTACCTGCTACCGGACTGAAAAAGGATTCGATTTCCTCCTTAATGGGACCTTCACAACTGTCACTCCAACTCTGCTGGTGATGTTTGCTGTTGGGGCCATTGGGCCCCTCACGGTCCCTTGTCCCCAACAAGCACGAACTCAACGGCGAATTGTCACACGCTTCCTGAGCTGGGAGTTTTGCTCATGCCTTGGGCTCTTCCTTGAGAATACGGCTTCCTGGGATCTGTCAGCTTAGGAGACTCCCCAGGGGTGGTGGCCGCAGAAAACCGAAATTACCTTGTATGTGGACTCACCGCCCTGGGAAACAGCACAATGATGGCACTGGAGGCAGTCAACCAAGAATTAGCCGAACTTCGGCTCCATGCTCAGCAAACCTGGTATGCAGCGGACTATCAAATGGCTCAGCAAGGAGGAGTATGCACTATTATAGGGGACAAATGCATTACCCATGTCACCAACAAGTCCTATAACCTTACCCAGGCTATTCAAGCCATACAGGGGCAGTTGGAACAGTACAGAGAGGGACCCTGAACTGGGGAGGGCTTGTTAGGATAGCTTATGGGCTGTTCTTGGGGATCATACCTGCTACGTGGGTTAGTTCTAGTAGTTATCATAGCGGTCTACTGTACATTTATGGCATGCCTGAACCCTTGCTGCAGACTTGTGTTTGACAGGCTGGCAGCTCCCTTCTCGGCCCCGATATAGGTTATCATGAAATGATAAAAGGAGGGAATGAGATGTTATTAGGATAACATCCCATTAATTTATAGAAGTACAGAAATCAATGTCCTTTATCTGCCTACACATAGGTATGCAGGCACTGCCCTAAAGCTTCCTCCCTAGCTAGGAATTTGGTGTAAGACTTTGTAACTCCTTATCTTCCTACACACCGGTATGCAGACACTGCCTTAAGCTTCCTGGCTGAATAAAATTAGAGTTAAACTGTCTCAAATAAGGGTAAGTGAAGAACGTTTGTAAAGGTGTGAGACTTCTGAAGCATGTAACTTCTGTCGCTGACAAAGGGGCCAGGGCACTGACTTTGTTCCAGCCAGACACATCGGCAACTTGAAATTACAATCTGTCTTGTTAACAACTTGAAATTGCCTCCTGCCATTAGCAGCCACTCCACGAACGATCGATACTATATCCTGGTCTTTTACGTTCTTGATGTAATAATCGTTTTGTATCCTGTCTTTGTCTGTTGTAATAATTGCTTCATGTATCATGTCATTGTGAGATGTGAAATTGTTTTATGTATTATGTTCTTAGTGAAGTATAAAAAGCGGGGACTGTCCACTGCTCGGGGAGAATTACTTATGAGACTGCACTCTGTGCCGAGTTAAGTACAGTGATTCTCCACAGCTTGTACTTGCTCTGTAATAAAAGGATTTGTGTTTTTCTAAACAGGTCAGTGTCTTGTTATTGCATCAAGTCCATGAGGGTCTCCAAAAACGAACTTAACAGTTTAATGTAGAAAACATGGAAACAAAGAAAATAGGTGCAGGAGAAGGCCATTCTGCCCTTTCAACCTGCACCACTATTCAATATGATTATGGCTGATCATACAATTTCAGTATCCCATTCCATACCCCTTGATCCCTTTAGCTGCAAGGACCACAAGCAGCTGCCTCTTTAATGTACCTAATGAACTGGCCCCAGTAGCTTCCTGTTGAAAAAAATTCCACACGTTCACAACTCTCTGAATGAAGAAATGCCTTCCACATCTCAGTCCTGAATTGCTTATCTCCTTATTCTTAGACTGAGACCCCTAGTTTCGGACTTTCCCAACATTGTGAATATTATTCCCACATCTAGCCTGTCTAGTCCCATCAGGATTTTAAATGTATCTATGAAATTCCCACCTCATTCTTCTAAATTCCAGTCAGTGCAAGCCCAGTTGGTCCAGTCTTATCTTATCTGTCAGTCTTGCTATCTCAGGAATCAGTCAGGTGAACCTTCGCTGGACACCCTCAATAGCAAGAATATCCTTCCTCGGACTAGCAGACCAAAACTGCGCACAACACTCAAGGTGTGGCCTCACCAAGGCCCTGCATAACTGCAGCAAGACATCATTACTCCGATACTCAAATCTTCTTGATATGAACGCCGGCATATCATTAGCTTTCTTCATTGTCTGCTACACCTGCATATCAACATTCAGCGACTGTTCCACCATAACACCCAGATCTCGTTGCACCTCATCTTTTCCTAAAGTCACCATTCAGATAATAATCTGCTTTCCTGCTTTATCTATATTATATTGCAATTGCCAAGTATTTGCCCAGTCAGCCAGTCTGCCCAAGTCACCCTGTAGCCTATTAGCATCCTCATCACAGCACACACTGTCCCCCAGCTTTGTATCATCTGCAAAGTTGGAGAGATAGCATTCAATTCCTTTGTCTAGATTGTTAATGTATATTGTGAACAGCTGTGGTCCCAGCATTGAACCCTGCAGCACCTCACTCACCATTGTCTGCCACTCTGAAAATGGGTCATTTATTCCAACTCTCTGCTTCCTGTCTTGCAACTAGTTCTCTGTTCGTATCCACACATTACCTCTGATACTATGCGCTTTAATTTTCCTTACTAATCTCGTATGGAACCTTGTCAAAAGCCTTTTAAAAGAAGTCCAGATATACAACATCTATTGATTCAACCTTATCCACTCTACTGGTAGCACCCTCAAAAAACAATCCAGAAAATTTCTCAAACCTGATTTCGCTTTAATGAATCCATGCTGACTTGGACAGATTATGTCACCGCTTTCCAAATGCTCAGTTATTACATCCTTAATAATTGACTCCAGTATTTTCCCCACCACTGACATCAGGCTAACTTTTCTATAATTCCCCATTTTCTGGCTCACTTTTTTTTAAAAAGAAAGAATGGGGTTACATTAGCTAACCTCCAGTCCATTGAAACTCTTCCAGCCTCTACAGAGTGCTGGAAAATGATTAATCAATGAGCTTGTTATTTCTAGGACCACTCCTTTAAGTCTCAGGGATGCAGAGCATCAGGCCCTGGGGACGTATTGGGTTTTAATCACATCAATTTCCCCAAAACCATTTCCTGACTGATAAGGATTTTCTTCAGTCCCTCCTTCATGCTTGATCCGATGTCCGCTTGCATTTCCTGAAGGTTATTTGTGTTCTCCTTAGTGAGCACAGATCCAAAGTATTTCTTCAACTGGTATGCCATCTATTTGTCGTCCATTACGAATTCACCTGATTCTAACTGCAGGGGACGTACATTTATCTTCATCAGTCTTTTTTCTCTTCAAATATCTATACAAGTTTTTGTAGTCAGTGTTTGTTTTCTGCAAGCTTACTTTCATATTCTGTTTTTCCCTTCCAAGTTAAACCCTTTGTCCTTCTCTGCTGAATTTTAAATTTCTCCCAATCCTTACATTTGCTGCCTTTTCTGGCCAATTTATACGCCTCCTCTTTGGCTTTAACATGGTTCCTGAATTCTCTTGTTAGCCACAGTTGTGCCACCTTACCTGTTCTACTCTTACACCAGACAGGTGTGTACAATTGCTGAAGTTCATCCATGTGTTCTTTAAATGTCTGCCATTGCCTACCCACGGTCAAACGCTTAAATATCCTTTGCCAACTTATCCTAGCCAATGCATTTGTCACACCATCAAAGCTAGGTTTCTTTAAATTCAGGACCCTAGTTTCAGATTTAATTGTGTCACTCTCCATCTTAATGATGAAGAATTCTTCCCTAAAGGATATCGCAGCACAATGTTCCTAATTAATCCCCTCTCATTACACAATAACCAGTCTAGGATGGCTTGCTCTCTAGTTGGTTCCTTGACATTAGTCAAGGAAACCATCCCTCATATGTTCCAGGAAATCCTCCTCCATCATATTGCTACTAGTTTGGTTAGTCTAATCAATATGTAGATTAAAATCACCCATAATAACTGCTGCACCCTTACTGCACGCATCTCAAATTTCCTGTTTAATAAGCTCAGAACTACCGTTTGGTAGTCTGTAGCCAACTCCCACCAACATCATTTTCCCTCTGGTGTTCCATAGCTTCGCCCATACAGATTCCACATCATCCTTCATGGAACGTAGAACAGCGCAATAGGCCTACGATGTTGTGCTGACCTATTAACCCATTAAGATCAATCTACCCTGCGTACGCCACATTTTACTATCCTCCATGTGCCTATCCAGGAATCATTTAAAAGTCTCTAAAGTATCTGACTCCACTACCACCGCTGGCAGCGCATTCCACATGCCAGTCACTCTCTGTTTAAAGAATCTACCTCTAACATTTCCCCTATAACTTTCTCCAATCACCTTAAAGTTACACCCCCACATAACAGTCATTTCTACTCAGGGAAAAAGTCTCTGACTATCCACTCTATCTATGCCTTTCATCATCTTGTACACCTCCATCAAGTCACCGCTCATCCACCTTGGTTCCGAGATCTCTCAACCTTTCATCATATGACCTGCCCTAAAAGTTCACTAAAAACACAGGTTCCAGAACAGTTCCCTACAGAACACCACTAGTCACTGAGCTCCAGGCTAAATACTTTCCATCTACTTCCACCCTCTGTATTTTATTGGACAGCCAGTTTTGTATCCAGACAGCCAAATTTCCCTGAATCCCGTTCCACCTCACTTTCTGAATGAGCCTACCATGTGGTACCTTATCAAATGCCTTGCTAAAATCCACTGCTCTACCTTCATCAATGTGTTTTGTCACATCCTCAAAGAATTCAATAAGGCTTGTGAGGCATGACCTGTCCCTCACAAAGCCATGCTGACTATTTCCAATCAAACTGTGCTTTTCCAAATAATCACAAATACCATCTCTCAGAATCCTCTCCAATAACTTGCCCATCACAGAAGAAAGACTGACCGGTCTGTAATTCCCATGATTATCCCTATTCCCTTTCTTGAACAAGGGAATGACATTTTCCACCTTCCAATCATCTGATACTACTGCAGTGGACAGTAAGGATGCAAAGATCATTTTTCAAAGGGGTAGCAATCTCTTCCCTTGCTTCCTGTAGAAACTTTGGGTATATCCCGTCTGGCCCAGGAGACTTATCTATCCTAATGTTTTTAAAATTTCTAGCACATCCTCCTTCCTAACATCAACAAGTTCGAGCATATCTGCCTGTTTCATGCTGTCCTCACAAACGTCAAGGTCCCTCTCACTGGTGAATACTGAAGCAAAGTATTCATTAAGGACCTCCCCTACCTCCTCTGACTCTCTGCGCACAAGTTCTCTATACTATCCCTGATCAGCTCTACCCTCACTCTGGCCATCCTCTTGTTCCTCACATAAGCATAGAACACCTGGGGTTTTCCTTGATCCTACCGCCAAGGTTTTCTCATACCTCCTTCTAGCTCTCCTACGTCCATTCTTCAGTTCCTTCCTAGCTACCTTGTAGTCCTCTAGAGCCCTGTTTGATTCTTGCTTCCTCAACCTTAAGTAAACTTCCGGATGTTTTGTCACCCAAGGTTCCTTCACCCTACCATCCTTTCCTTGCCTCATCGTGACAAACCTATGCAGTTCTTGTAGCAACTGTTCCAAAAGAACCTCCACATTTCTGTTGTGCATTTCACTTAGAACATCTGATCTCAATTTTTGTTCCATTTTCCTGCCTAATAGCATTGTAATTCCCCCTCCCCCAATTAACTACTTTCACATACCAAGTGCTCCTATCCCCCTTCGTGACTATTGTAAAGGTCAGGGAGTTGTGATCACTATCACCGAAATGCTCTCCCACCAAGACATCTGACACCTGGCCTGGTTCGTTGCCAAACACCAAATCCATTTTGGCTCTCCCTCTAGTTGACCTATATACATACTGAGCTAGAAATCCTTCCTGGACACACCTGATAAATTCTGCACTAAGGAGGTTCCAGTCTATATTAGAGAAGTTGAAGTCACCCATGACAACAACCCTATTACTTCTACACCTTCCCAAAATCTGTCTCCCAATCTGTTCCTCAGTGTCTCTGTTGCTATCGGGGGCTCTATAGAAAACTCCCAATAAAGTGACTGCTGCTTTCCTGTTTCTGACGTCCACCGACACTGACTCAGTGGACAAAGCCTCCTCCACGGCCTCCTTTTCTGCAGCTGTGATACCATCCCTGATTAGCAATGCCACTCTCCCACCTCTTTTACATCCCTCCTTATTTTTTTTAAAACATCCTTACTATTGTGTTAATTTACTCCTTACCCCACCTCTCTTTTCTTTCCATCTATCTTTCCTGAAAATTGAATACCCCTGGATATTGAATTCCTATCCTTGGTCACCCTGGATCTAGGTCTCTGTGAACCCAATTACATCATATCCTTTAATAACTGTCTGTGCAGTTATATACGATCATATAACCAGGAACTGTGTGCGTCAACTTGTAGAGATCCAAGCAACATGGTCTATGGTGAGATGTGTGCAGAATCGCACTACAAGTGGTGAGTCTCATCTTGATGTTGGGAACAACTCTCAGCATCTCTTATGCTCTTCAAAAATCAGCATGGCAAGATCCTTTCCTGGTACTGGTGAGGTGCCAATTAGCCATAATTAATGCTTAGACTCAGAGTCAGAGGCATACATGCAGAAACAGGCCCTTCGGCCCAAAGCATCCATGCTGAATAAGTTTTCTGAACTGAACTAGTCCTACTTGCCTGCATATGGCCCATATCATTCTAAAGCTTTCCTATCCTTGTATCTGTCCAAATGTCTTTTAAATGTTGTAACTGTTCCTGCCTCTACCACTTCTGCGAACAGCTGATTCTATACATGCACCACCCTCTTGTGGGAAAAAGTTACCTCTCAGGTTCTTTTAATATCTTTCCTCTCTCACCTTAAACCTATGTCCTCTAGTGTTGGAATCTCCTACACTCCGAAAAAGACTTAAGCTATTCACCTTATATATGTCCCTCACGATTTTGTAAACCTCTATAAGGTCATAGCTCAGCCTCCTATGCTCCAGCGGAAAAGTGTCCCAGCCTATCTTAATTCAAACCTTTCAGTCTCAGAAAGGATCTTTTTTGCACCCTTTCCAGTTTAATAACATTCTTCCTCTAGCTTGTTAAATACCTGGTTAAAAGCCCAACTCACCTCATCAACAAACAGCCTCTCATCTTCCCAAAGTCACCAAATAAGTTTGACATCTGGAAAGCTTGACAAGGAAACCAGAGTGAGCATCTGGTTGAATCAGTTCACCACTTGCTCTTAACCACTGCTCCAACACTCAGTCTACGTAGACGTTTGCAGGATCCCTGCCTTGTCTTTTTCAATCCCATTCCTCAGCCAGATACCAGTCTTAGTACTGATTTCTTGCCATTGTCATTTAGCAGACATAAAGCTAGGAAGGGTGTCATTTGTCAGCAGACCTCAGTCAAGAGAGGGATAGCCTTCACTTGGAGTTTTTGGCTCAGTAATTCAATGGTGGCCTCCAATATCAGTCCAGACTTTGATCAGGGAGGTTGAGTCAGGTTTCTCTTCTCATAAAGGATGAGGAGCCAAATGTCAAGCAACCCACCACTCACCTCAAGTCTTTCTGTCCTACTGTGGGCTTTACTTCTCATGGATTGAGAGAAAGGCAAGTATTATGGGAGACAACAGTGATGGCACAGCTTTACTGTTGCCACAAGTGGGAACACGTGCTAAGTGAGAGTGTAGGTAGACAGCACAAATGCATACATGGCTGATGGTGTTGGGTTGTTGGGGCATATGAGGGTGAGTGGGGTAGATGTTGCAGGCAATAGTGAAATTACTACTGCATTAGGCTTGATGTGGAATGGATACAGCAGCAAAGGCAGTATTGGACAGAGTATGGTGGGACTTACTCGAGCAGAATGGCAAAGGACTTTGATGTTCTTCATGCAGTGCTAGATATTCTTGCTGTCAGCTGAGACAGCTCTAACCCAGGTGGCAACCTTAGACATCATGGCACAGTTAGGTGTTGCAGTTGGGTGGAGATTTGGGGGAAGTGGAAGCCCAGCAGGACCTCAAGTCCCTGATCACAACGTGGGATGCCAGTTTCCCTCTATGTGCCATATTTCAACAGGTCACCTCGACACCGAGTGCTTGTTCAGGTATACGTCTGGCTTTTAAAAAGTGATGGAGCACATGGGATGCCGAGAATTCTGTGACATCCGCTGAGTGGCGGCTTGTTCCCGGAACGGCATGTGGTAAACGTGGTCGGAATCGGACGAGACGGATCCCATAAAGGCAGGGGACAAAACCTAAAAAAAAACTAGATGCAAACCGGCAAAAACGACGTAACAGTCAGCCCAATGTCATTATTTGCATAAAATGTACAAAAACAAACGGCCTACATTCTTTCAGCTTTCTCCCAATCTATAGCCATTTTCGTGAAAGGAGGCCAGAGTTCAACTCCACATTCTGTATTTCACTAATCTCCTGTTAAGTCTTTCTCAAGTGCCTTTTTCAATCTGTACGATATCCCACCAAATTCTCAACATCCTCTCCAGTCCCCCTGACTCTAAACTAATCGTTTCTGCCTTCTGCTGTAAGAATAAGTCATAAGTTTCAGGAGTTCCCCGGGCCCACGGTGCCTTGAGTAGAAATTCGGCGAAAAGGACAGTCAGCCATCAGTACTCGACTCTCAATAAACATCCAAACAACGGGAGCAAAATAACTACTGATCACTCTACAGAGTTCTGGGTAAACCGGCTGTAAGCTCATAAAACTTACCAGCACCCCAAACCAAGGCCACCGACAATGTAGGACTCCGTCTCCAAGCAACCCTGTGATCACCGATGTCATCGATCTAACCGCCGTTCGCACTTGATTGGTTACGTCTGGTGACAAACCCCGCCCCCTTGTCGTCACTGGTTGCTGGAAGACAAGCAGCTGCATTCACCGGTTACAGTTACCGAGAGTCTTGGTCAGTCCGGGTATCAACTGACTTAGCACTATGGTCAAAATGGAAAGCTTTGGATTCAAAAAATAAATTCACTTTGAAGCCGATGAAGTTGAAGGAGCCTTAGCGTGAATCTGATATTGATGAAGGGGCAGAAAGGAGAGGGTAACGGTGATTGTAAAATAGAATCACCGGACCTGAAGCGTTAACTGTTTTTTCCTTCACAGATGCTGCCAGACCTGCTGAGCTTTTCCAGCAACTGCCGTTTTTGTAAAAAATAGGAAATGCATGTGTTTCGCACCATCGTTTAAAAGAGAGTTTTCAAGGGTGTTTTTTTTAATTCTTAAAATCCGCGGGAAGGCTGGCAGGCCGGCACAGCTCTTCACTTTGTTGGATGTCAGGGTAGGATACCTCACTTCCACGACGACTGGAATTTTCCCCCCTTTGAAGTTGTCAGAGAAGGGGAAGCTTATCAAAGTCAGTTCAGGTAGGTTTTTCCATCCATGATTTCCATTTGCCTGCTAGCTAGCCTGCAGAAGGTTGACCATTTACCACTGGGGCCATTTTTAAGTTGCAAGTTTTTAAAAGTGCTGGAGAACCCCTGTCCTTTAGGTATCTCCTCGCTCCTTTAGCTACATTAGCAGCCCTTTGACTGTTGAAGGACACCTTATTCTATCCAACTGACATGTGAGTCCCTATCCCAGCACAAAACTAGCGTGGTGGCCTTTGTGATATTTTGCTTTTCTCACTGAAGGGTAATGATCACCTGCGAGATTTTTATTGTCATTTTTAATATCATTAGTGATAATTTAGAAATAAGTTTGATGCTGGTAGATAATAAACTTCAAAGGTGGTAACCCGGTGAGGTAGATGGTAACAGATTTGAGGAAATCAGATCAATTAACTGGGTAAACACATTGCAGGTGTATTTTAACACAATAAGCTTGAAGTAATTTCTGGCAATAAACTAAGTTGTGATATGTTAAAGGGAACAGAGAAATCTTGGGTTAATACAGATGAATTTTGGTAGTCGGAGAAGCTGATGAGGCTGTTGAAAATAGGTTTTTTTAAACTTCGTTCTGTACATCAAGGCATACAGTACAAAAGCAAGAAAGGTATGCTAAACAATTATAAATCACTAGGTACACATCAGGTGGAGTATTTTGTTCAATTGGAGATGTACGGCACAGAAACAGACCCTTCGGTGCAACTCATCCATGCCAACCACATACCCTAAATAAATCTAGTCTCATTTGTCAGCATTTGGCCCATATCCCACTAAACCCTTCTTAGTCATTTATCCATCCAGATGCCTTTTAAATGTTGTAATTGTACCAGCCTCCATCACGTCCTCTGGCAGCTCATTCCATACAAGCACCACCCTCTGTGTGAAAAAAGTTGCCCCTTAGTTCCATTTTAAATCTTTCCCCTCTCATGTCAAACCTATGCCCTTTAGCTTTTGACTCCCCACCCTGGGGAGAAGACCTTGATTATTTACTCTATCCATGCTCTGATGATTTTATAAACCTCTATAAGGTCAGACCTCAGCCTTCGACACTCTAGGGAAAATAGCCTCAGCCTCTTCCTGTAGCTCAAACCTTCCAATCCTGGCAACATCCTAGTAAATCTTTTCTGAACTGTTTCAAGTTTCACAACATCCTTCCTACAGCAGGGTGACCAGACTGCACGCAGTATTCCAAAAGTGGCCTAACCAATGTCCTGTACAGCTGCAACATGACTCCTATACTCAAAACACTGCCCATTAAAGGCAAGCATAGCAAATGCCTTCTTCAGCATTCTATCTACCTGCAACTTCACTTTCAAGGAACTATGAACTTGCACTTCAAGGTCTGTTTGTTTAGCAACACTCCCCAGGACCTTACCAATAAGTGTATAAGTTCTGTACTGATATGCTTTTCCAAAATGCAGCACCTTGCATTTATGTAAATTAGACTCCCATCTGCCACTCCTCTGCCCAGCTGATCAAGATCCTATTGTACCGTGAGGTGACCAACTTTGCTGTCCACTACATTTACAAGTTTGGTGTCATCTGCAAACTTACAAACCACACCTCCTCTGTTCACATCCAAATCATTTAGAAAAATGACAAAAAGCAGTGGACCCAGCACTGATCCTTGTGGCATACCACTGGTCACAGGCCTCCAGTCTGAAAAGCAACCTCCCACCACCACCCCCTGTCTTCGACCTTTGAGCCAGTTCTGTATCCAAATGGCTAGATCTCCCTGTATTCTGTGTGATCTGACCTTCCTAACTAGGAACCTTGTTGAATGCCTTACTGAAGTCCGAAGAGATCACGTCCACTGCTCTGCCCTCATCAATCCTCTTTGTTACTTCTTCAAAAACACTCAATCAAGTTAGTGAGAAATGATTTCCCATGCACAAAGCCATGTTGACGACCCCTAATCATCCTTGCCTTTCCAAATACATGTAAATCCCATCCCTCAGGATTCCCTCCAACAACTTGCCCACCACTGATGTCAGGTTCAGCAGTCTATAGTTCCCTGCCTTTTCCTTTACCAATACTCTTAAAATAGTGGCACCACATTAGCCAGCTTCCAGTCTTCTGGCGCCTTACCTCTGGCTATCGATGATACAAATATCTCAGCAATCACTTCCCTAGCTTCCCACAGAGTTCTACGGTACACCTGAATAGGTCCCGGGGATATCCAACTTTATGCGCTTTAAGACATCCAGCACCATCACCTGTGCAATATGGATGTCTTTCAAGATATTGCTACCTATTTCCCCACGTTCTATATCTTCCATATCCTTCTCCTCAGTAAACACTAATATAAAATACTCGTTCAGTATTTCCCCCATTTCCTGCGATTCTGCACATTGACAGTCCTGCTGATCTTATTGCTTCTGAGCAATAACACTTTGTCCAGGTCTTGGAGAGGATATGACGATATTCATACAAACATACCAGGAGTTAGGGACTTCAGTTTGATAGAAAGATTAGAGAAATTGGAATTGGTTTTAGAGTAGAAAGGGTTAAGGAGAACATTTGTCAAGGCATATAAAATCATAAAGGGCTTTCCAGCAGAAGGATCAATAAGCAGAGTTTACAGAAAAAAAAAGTGGAAATGAAGTTTTTTTTTTAGTAACTGGACATGCACTTGATGAGCCATAACCAAGAACTACAATAAAGATTAGGCCTAATGGTTTCTTATAGCAAGCACAGACGCACTGGGTCAATGGTTGTCTTCTGTGCTGAAAATTTGCTATGTTTATATGGCAGGCAGGTAAAAGTGGCCAGCTCATGACTGCAGGGAGCAGAGCAGAACTGGAAGGAGACAGACGCATTTGCATCACATTATCCCACTGGAGTACTATTTTCTCAGCATCTGGTTGTGGGGTTGGTTGTGGCATATTGTCGCATTTGGCAGCACTGCGAATGTTCAGGATAATGATAAGTTCCTCTTTGTGATCCTTTTTTAATCTTATCTCAACTACATCCTGATATCTAACATGAAATGCATCCAGGCTGCTGTATGACAATGGATGCCTTCTTTCCACTCCATTCCTCACATTATTCCTTCCTTCTAATTGTCTGCTTCAGATACCATTGGCATTACTAGCTAGCGACCACAGCAGTCTCATAAGAAAAGCAAAAGCTGCAACAGACCTCTGAGAAGCCTCATCATTTGATCTGATTTATGCATCACTAGCTCAGATCATGGCACAGCATGCATCCTAGAGAATATTTCTGAGATGGAATTTGTGCATGGTGAGCTGCAGCAAGCCAGGGGAATAGGCGAGATCATTTCTCAGTTCTTCAAAAGATGTGATCATAGATGATTCTCCTTTCCAGGACTCAGATAAGGACTCTTGAGTCCACAGTTGATTCTCTTGTATGAGATGCATGAGGACTCATGAGTCGTATGAACATACAGGTATAAACATTAGGAGCTGTGGACTACTTGGGACCTAAAGCCTTCTCCACCATTCAATAAGATCATGGTTGATTTGATTATTCCACACTCCCACCCACTCCCAATAATCTTTCAACTCTTGATTATCAAAATTCTACCTATGCCTCGAAAATATTCCACCATCTTTTGAGGAAGAATTCTGAAGAGTCACCACTTTCAGACCAAACATTTTTCCTCATCTGTTTTAAAAGGGTGACCTCTTTTAAAGAGTGGCTGTTAGTGCTGCATTCTCCCACAGCAGGAATATCCTTTCTATACCCACCCTGCCGAGACTCTTCAGTCATTTTAAGAACCAAAAGAACTGCGGATGCTGTAAATCAAGAACAAAAGAAGTTGCTAGAAAAGCTCAGCAGGTCTGGCGGGATCTGTGGAGGAGAAAACAGAGTTACCGTTTCGGGTCTGGTGACCCATCCTCAGAACTGATGGTGGCTGGGAAAGCAGCCAGGGGAAACAATCACACAGTGACTATCCTGTCACGTACCTTCAATATTTTGCATGTTTTGATGACACCAGCGCATAGGCACAATGTACTTGTCCTTTCACCACATATACCAACCCTCCTAACCCAGAAATCAAGCAAACAAATGTTCACGGTGCAGCATCCAATACAATAATATTCTTCCTTGGATATGGAAACTTCCTTATCCTGAGATTTTTACTTTCTGAATTACGAGCCAGGGAAACAATCAGTTTATATGCAGAAAATAGGGAGTAAACGGTATTTTAGAGCTCAAAGAGAGAGAAAGACAGTTGGACAGACAAAGGAGTTGCTAACAATCAGGCTGGGAGGGTGAATAGTCGTTAATGGGCACTGTTAGTTACTAATAACGGGTTGTGTAGTGGCAGGCTATGTGGTAACAAGGACTGGCGTGGGGTGGGGGGCTGGGACATGGGGGAGTTTAGGCCCTAAAATTATTGAACTCAATATTGAGTCCGGAGGGCTGTAGGGTTCCCAAGCGGAAAATGAGGTGTTGTTCCTCCAGCTGGGCTTCACTGTAGCAAGCCGGAGACAGAGATCTTGGCTAGGGGGCAAGGTGGTGCATTGAAGTAGCAGGCAACAGGTAGTTCAGGGTCTTTTTTGCGAGAGTCATTCAGTCATTTTATCTGTTTAAATCAAGTCATCTCTTTTGTTTTTGGAAACTTGTGGGTATTACGTACCCTTCCTCATTGACAAGGACCAAAGGTCAGGAAAGAGAATATTAATAAAGGGGCACTTTCTCAGGCCATTACCAATGACATGCTGCAAAGTTCACTTTTGGGTGCTTATTTATTCACAAGCAATAGTAGTGATATAGACAAAGAAACCAAGAGAAATCTACCCAGCTTTGCTATAATGCAAAACTAGATTGGAATGCAAGCTAAGAACAGCACACAAAGAAGCTTAAAAGGGATGCGGGCCAATTAAGTGAATGAGTAATATGATGGCAAATGTGCTAAAGACAGGAAGATGAGAGGTTATTCACTTCGACAATAAGAACAGAACATTAGTTTTTTTTAGAAGTTACAAAATAAGTCTGAGATATATACAGAGACTTGGATATACTCGTGTAAGGAACGAAGGAAGTTTTTCAGGTAGGTACAGCAAGCAATTGGCATGTTTATGTTTATAGCAAGGAGATTGGAGTGCAAGAATACGTCTGTATAGTGGTTTGATGAGACCATACCTGGGGTCTGTTTTGCTGTTTTAGTTTCCTTATCCAAGGAAGAATATTATTGTATTGGATGTTGCACCGTGAACATTTGTTTGCTTGATTATTGGGTTAAGTGGGTTGGTAAATGTGGTGAAAGGACAAGTAAATTGTGTCTATGCACTGGTGTTTAGAAGAATCAAAAGTAATCTCATCAAAACATGCAAAATATTGAAGGTATGTGACAGGGTAGTCACTGACTGATTGTTTCCCCTGGCTGGTAATTTAGAAAGTAAAAGTCTCAGGATAAGGAAGCAATCATTTGGAGAATAAAGAGAAATTTTCTTCATTCAAAGAGTTGTGTGAATATTTGGAATTCTGTGCATCACTGAAAATGCTTAAGGCAAAAATGCACAGATTTTTGGTGTCTCAGGGAATTGAGATAAAGAGAGAGAAAGCAAAAAAATATCATTGAAGTTAAACATGAGCCACAATCAATCAGTTTGAATAGCTGGGCATGCTCAAAGGATCATATTGTTTTCTCATGCTTCTACATCTGTCTTATCTCTAAGTCTAAGTACACATAATACGAAAACACCTTGTACTGCAAACCTCCATTTGAAATAGCTATTCAGTCACAAAAGTATTTATTATCTCATACCATTTGCTCCTTGCCACTAAATTTGGTTTCAACTCTCAAACATCTTTTGGATTCCAATATGTTTTACCTATCTGACCTATTCTGTAAAATGAGACCTTCTCAAAAATGTTGTTAAAATCCATGGGGACGGTATCAAACACACAACCTCAGTGGCCTTCTTTGTTAACCAGCTCAGAAACTTCATCTAATCAGTCAGACACAGCCTATTTTGAACTAAATTCATGTTGATTTCTTTTGATTAATACATGCCTTTTCAAATGATGGTTTATCCTGTCCCTCAGATTTATTTCCACTAATTTGCCAAGTTAGGTTGACTGAGCTGAAATTACTTCAACAACTCTTTTGTTTTAGAAAAAGCACAATGGTCCTATAGTTCTTTGCCACTATGTGGGCAGCAGGGATGAATTGAAAATTATGTTTAGACGTTCTGCTATTTATTCCCTTTCTTTCCTTAGGAGACTGCAATTTCAATTCATCTGGGCCTGGAGAATTGTTTAATTTTAATGATGTCACTTACCTGAATATTTCTCTCTCCCTATATTTGTTCCATCTAATATTTCACAAAGTTCTTAAACACCTGCTTGGTCTCTAATTTCTTGTAAGCTCATACAAAGGTTGAAATTTTCCAAACTTAGACTTTCCTTGAAAGTCAAACCTTTTTTGGATTGTAAGTACGATCACCATAGCAGTGGGTCAGCACAATCGTCTGGCATGGCTCCCAACAAAAGGGCACTTGTGTGATAGCTGTCCAGTTAGAGATTGCTAGTTGGTTGAGGAATGGGAGGGCAGTTCAGCACACATGATAGCAAGATTGAATGGTAGCCTTCAAAATGTGCACACTGAGACTGTTTCTGATGTAAATGAAGTATAAGAGCTAGATAAAGTGGATGTGTGGGTGGCTGGAGTCAACAGTAGCCACCTTCTTAACAGTAGCCTTATGTATTATTGCAGTATCGTAGAGTTGAAATTGAATTTATAAGCCTCAGTCTGCAGATAAACCAAGCTTTCTGACATTTACATTTAGTGAGCAGGTTGCATTTTAATACATCTAGACCCTGGCAATTATGACGCCCTCAGTCACTTTCACAACTTCCAATTGCCAAGGCCTAATTGTATCTTGCTAACCACAGACTTCCAATTTCTCTGCTCATTCATTCCGCTGAACTTGTTCCTATTCAACAACAACTGTAACTCAGGGTACTTCTGATCAAAAGTTGTTGCCATATTTGCCCTGATGAGTTCTAGCTGTGCTTCCCTTTTTGTGGAATGTGATGTTTACATAAATAGGCCTCCCTCAATTCCTTTACTGGTACTTTAACTGTACCAGTGTTATTTCCTGCTTTTGCCTTGTACCAGAAAATTTAATTGACTTTGAATTCCAACCATCTCATAGCTTCACATGGTCCAAATCCAACTCTTCTTTTCTCTGTCTTTGTTTTTGGAGATAGCGATCCCAATATTTTACACTACATACACTGACCAACTCCCAAAGCCAGCTCAAATTCTTTTTATTTGTTCATCTGAAACGAATTATCACCAGCTAGGACAGCATTTATTAGTCATCCCCAATGCCATTGGAGATGTTGGTGATAAGTTGCCTTATTGAACTTCTGCAGTTCTTGAGGTATAAAGACGGTGCTTTTAGGACTGAAGTTTTAGGATTTTAACCTAATTATAATGAAAGAACAGTCACAAGTAGCTTGGACAGGAATGTACAGATGGTAATGTTCCCATTCATTTGCTTAACTTGTCCTTTTGGGTGCTGCAAGTTGGGGGTTTGGATAATGCTGTCAAAGCAGCATTACTGAGTAACAGCAGTGCTTCTTATAGATGGTATACACTGCTGTCATCGTGCATCACTAGTGAGGGGACTAATGTTGAAGTTGGTAAGTGGGCTGGTATTCAAATGGACTGCTTTTCTTTGGATAACATTGAGCTTCTTGATGTTGGAGAAGCATCTAGACAAGTAGGGAGTATTCTATCACTTCTGACTTGTATTTTATAGATGGTGGACAGGTATTGGGGAGACAGGGAGTGAGTTACTTGCCACAGAATCTCTGGCCTCTGACCTACAATCATAGCCACAGTATTTATGTGGCATGTCCAGTTTTGTTTCTCCTCCAGGATGTTGTAAGTGGGGGCTTCCATGATGGTAATACCATTGATCCGCGAGGGGGGCGATGATTGGTTCTTTTGTGTCAGAAATTGTCTTTGCCTGGCACTTACGAGGCACAAATGATACTTACCACTTATCAACTCAAGCCTGGATATTGTTCAGGACTTGCTGCATATGAACAATGACTGCTTCAGTATCTGAGGAGTTGCAAACATTGTGCAATCAAGAATGGTCATTGATGAAGCAGCTGAAGACGTGTGTCTAGAACATTCTCATGAGAGACTCCTATATCGATATCATAGGGATGACATGGCTGAACCCTGAACAACCACATTCATCTCCATTTGTCCTAACTATGACTTCAATAGCCAGACAGCTTCCCTTTCAATAAGACCAGGAACTGACTGGTCTTTGTGGAACTCACGTAAGCGATGGCCTTAAGGCCCTCCGCTTCTTCCTGTCCTGCAGGCCCGACCAGTCCCCCTCCACCCTCATCCGCCTAGCTGAACTCATCCTCAACCTCAACAACTTCTCTTTCGATTCCTCCCACTTCCTACAGACAAAGGGGGTGGCCCTGGGTACCCACATGGGCCCAAGCTATGCCTGCCTCTTTCTAGGTTACGTGGAACAGTCGCTATTCCGCACCTACACTGGCCCCAAACCCCACCTCTTCCTCCATTACATTGATGACTGTATCAGCGCCACCTCTTGCTCTCAAGAGGAGCTCGAACAGTTCATCCACTTCACCAACACCTTCCACCCCAACCTCAAGGTCACCTGGGCCTTCTCCAACACATCCCTCACCTTCCTGGACCTCTCTGTCTCCATCTCAGGCAACCAGCTAGAAACTGATGTCCATTTCAAGCCCACTGACTCCCACAGCTACCTAGAATACACCTCCTGCCACCCAACCCCTGCAAAAATTCCATCCACTATTCCTAATTCCTTCACCTCCACCGCATCTGCTCCCAGGATGAGGCATTCCACTCCTGCACATCCCAGTTGGCCACGTTCTTCAAGGACCATAACTTGCCCCCCGCAGTGGTTGAGAACACCCTTGACCGTGTCTCCCGCATTTCCCGCAACTCATCCCTCACACCCCGCCCCTGAAATAACTGCCCTAAGAGAATCCCCCTCGTCTTCACATACCACCCCACCAACCTCCGGATACAACGCATCATCCTCTGACACTTGCGCCATCTAAAATCCGACCCCACCGCCAAAGACATTTTTCCATCCCCACCCTTGTCTGCCTTCCAGAGAGACCACTCTCTCCGTGACTCCCTTGTCCACTCCACACTCCCCTCCAACCCCACCCGGCACTTTCCCCTGCAACCGCAGGAAGTGCTACACCTGCCCCCACACCTCCTCCCTCACCCCTATCCCAGGCCCCAAAATGACTTTCCATATTAAGCAGATGTTCACCTGCACATCTGCCAATGTAGTATACTGTATCCACTGTACCCGGTGTGGCTTCCTCTACATTGGGAAAACCAAGCGGAGACTTGGGGACCGCTTTGCAGAACACCTCTGCTCGGTTCGCAATAAACAACTGCACCTCCCAGTCGCGAACCATTTCAACTCCCCCTCCCATTCCTTAGACGACATGTTTCATCATGGGCCTCCTGCGGTGCCACAATGATGCCACCCGAACGTTGCAGGGAACAGCAACTCATATTCCGCTTGGGAGCCCTGTAGCCCAATGGTATCAATGTGGATTTCACAAGCTTCAAAATCTCCCCCTCCCCCACTGCATCCCAAAACCAGCCCAGCTCGTCCCCTCCCCCAACTGCATCACAAAACCAGCCCAGCTCGTCCCCGCCTCCCTAACTTGTTCTTCCTCTCACCTATCCCCTCCTTCCACCTCAAGCCGCACCTCCATTTTCCACCTACCAACCTCATTCCGCCTCCTTGACCTGTCCGTCCTCCCCGGACTGACCTATCCCCTCTCCACCTATCTTCTCCTCTATCCATCTTCGGTCCGCCTCCCCCTCTCCCTTTTTATTTCAGAACCCTCTCCCCATCCCCCTCTCTGATGAAGGGTCTAGGCCCGAAACATCAGCTTTTGCACTCCTGAGATGCTGCTTGGCCTGCTGTGTTCATCCAGCTTCACGCTTTGTTAGCAGCATTGGCCAGCTGGTTAGTCCTTGGCAAATTTTGCTAAACAGCATTGTTGACAACCCCTTCAGTCACTTTGCAGATGGTTCATAGTAGGCTCACAGGGCGGTTATTGGCTGGTTTGGATTCAGCATCCTTCTTATGCACAGACATACCTGGGAAATTTTCAACATTGTCAGGTAGTTGCCAGTGTTGTAACTGCACTGGACCAACTTGGCAGGGTCACAGCTAGTTCCAGAGTACAGGTCTTCAGTAGTATTGATGGAACATTGTCTGGGCTTATAGCCTTGTAGTAATCCAGTGCCTCTGTCTGTTTCTTATGTTACAACGTAGGGACAAGAAGTCAGGCCAAGTCAGACTCATGATCTTTGGATATTGCAACACAATGATTCTTTGATTCTCAAAATGTCCCAATTTTTCCTAAGTAGATTTTAGGAATAACTGATGTCAGAGACCAAGTTTATAGCTTAAACAGAAATTAATAATTTATTATTAATACTGTAATTTTAGCTAAGCAAAGTTAATAAGTATTAATTAGACTACTTTGTTTATTTAAATCTGATCTTCTTTGATCGTAGTCCTCACTCAGACATAGACAGACAAACACAGTTAAGGGAAAATTTAAAAGAAAATAAGAGTTGTGACTGGCTGGTTCACTTAAACAGTTTTGAACAATGGTTGCTAAACCTTGATGCAGTTGTAGGAGTTCAAAGGCATGTGGGATCTTGCTTGAATTCCAAAAGTCACCTGACAATACAAACAGTTTCCACAGACCACTAGAGACTTTTACTGACAGAGTCGGATTCCTTTCTCAGAACATTCAATTATTTGATACCGGATGATAATGTGAGAACAACAAAAACTCTGTCCAGTAGCTTTCATGACTATGCTGCCTTCTGCCAAAATCCCAGCCAAAGCAGTTCAATCCACGGTTTCTCTTACTTTTTTCAACATTTTCTTTGTTTGACTTTTGGGACTAGCCTCCCTTTGATTGTCCTTTTAACATCTAAGAAACTTCCATTTCTTCACCATAATGCATCTCAGATGCCAAAATATCTACAGTGTTTTCAGAACAGTAATTAACTTGCAATTATCTTTCCAGGCTAGTTCCCATAAACAAAATAGTTGTTTTTTTTTAAGCAAACTTCTGTTCAAAGTTCAACTCACAACTTCAGCTCACAGTTCTAAAACAAAAATGATATAAGTAAAGAAAAACAGTGATGGTCTCAACATTTGATACGTTGTGGGATGAATAAAACTGGTTGAAGACAGGCATCTCTGATGCTGGGGACTGCAGGAAGGCATTCTCCTTGTGTCTGCGTGGGTTTCCTCCCACAGTCCAAAGATGTGCATGTTGGGTGGCATGACTATGCTAAATTGCCCTATTGTCCAAGGATGTGCAGGCTAGGTGGATTAGCCACGGGGGATGCAGGGTTACAGGGAGAGTGTAGGTGGTTGGGTGTGAGTGGGATGCTCTTCGGAGGGTCGGTGCAGACTCGATTAACCGAATGGCCTTCTTCCACACTGCAGGGATTCTTTGGTTTTAAGAGGCAAAGATGGATCATCAACCTTCCACTGCTGGCTAAAACTGATTGCAAATACTTCAGCCCTGTACTCATGTACTTTGTTCCGCCATGATTGTGGGGTTATTTGTTGACCCTCCACGCAGTATAGTTGTTTCATTGCCCACCACCATTCATGACTGAATGCAGTAGGTTTGCAGAGTTTAGATTTGATGTGTTGGTTGTGGGTTCACTTAGCTCGGTCTATTGCAAGTTGCTTCTCATTATTTGGAATGTAGGTAGTTCTGTGTTGCAGCTTCTCTAAATTGATATGGGGTGCTGATCCTGGCACACGCTCCTACAATATTTATTATCAAATCTTTCTTGGCTTTTCCTTTATTTCCCTTATTCTGAAATTATTCAAAATGGCAATTTTTTTTGTATTCTTACTGCAAAATACACATGACAATAAATTCAAGATCACTGAATCAATGCTGGGCTATGAGCTAACCCACTGTGGTCAGATATATTTCTGCTGCTCGTGATGGCCCACAGTGCCTCATGGATTCTCAGTTTTGATTTGCTTGACCAATTCAAGCCTATTACATTCAACATGATGGTGGTGCCATCAAGAGGTCTCCACAATGACTGTTTGTTGGTCACTCCAACTGATAATAACTAGGAGCAGTAGGAAATTCAGCCACTTGAGCCTGCGCCACCATTCAATATGATTATAGCCCACTCCCCATAACCCTTCAGCCCATTATCAATTAAAAATCTATGTCCTCAAATATATTAAATACCTTAGCATCCCTCACACTCTGACGTAGCAAATTCCACAGATTTGCAACCCTTCTAGAAATAATTTCTCCTCATTTCCATTTTAAATCTGATACTCCTTGTTCTAAAACTATTACTTCTCATTCTAGGTTGCCTTATAAGAGGAAATATCATCTCTACATCTACTTTGTCAATCCCCTTTGGCATGTTATATACCTCTATTAGATTTCTAAATGCTAGAGAGGATTAGTTGGAACTGCTCAGTCTCTCAATAAAACAAACCCCTTACCTCTGGAAATCAATGTACTGAATCTTCTTTGCATTGGCTCCAATGCAACTACATCCCTCCTCAAGTAAGCAGACCAAAACGATATGCAATACTCCAGGTGTGATCTCACTAATGCCTTTAACAATGGCAAATTCACTTGCTTACTTTTATATTCTAATCCTTTAGCAATAAATGCCAAATATGAGTCTTCTGTGGTTCATCCACGTGGACACCCAGATACTCTGCACCAAAACACTCTGAAGTTTCTCTCCATTTAGATGTTAACTTTCTATTCTTCCAACCAAATTGGATGATGTCACACTTACGGATGAAATCCATCTTCCAGATTTTGCCCATTCTCCTTACCGTATCCATATTCTCTTGTACCTTTATTATTTCTTTACTGGAACTTACTGTCCTCCTATTTTAGAGTTATCTGCAAATTTGGCTATAGTACCTTTTTTCCCTGTACCCACATCATTGATATAGATTGTAAATAGTTGGGATCCTGAGGACTGATCCCTGTGGGCATCCCACTGGTTACATCTTGCCAACTAGAAAAAGATTCATTTATCTGGATTCTGTTGGTTAGCCAGCCTTCTATCCAAACTAATAAATTACACCGAACCCCAAGTGATTTTATCTCATGTATGAACCTTTAGTGTGGTACCTCATCGGCTTCTGGAAATCCAGATATGCTGCATCTGCAGATTACCCTGCTTGTATCATTTTTGAAGAAGTCTAAACATGACTTAGGTTTATAAAACTACATTGATGCTAACAGATTGCATTTTGGCTTTCAAAATTTCCTGTTACTGCTTGCTATATAGTGGATTTTAATACTCCCCCAATGACAGATAACAAACTGATGTCATGGTACCTTTTCTGGATTACTAATTAAGTGATATTACCACTAAACCTCCACTACCCTTAGTTATATTAAAATCATGGTTAAATATGAGGCACACTGCCTTAAACATTAATCAACCAACTACTTTCTTCCATTAAAATTGAAGGGAAAACTGGAGGTAAGTTTAAATCATGTTTAATATTCCGCTGAACTCCAATGCATTCAATTCCAAAAGTTAAACTTTTCCCCATGCTCCTGCAGCACCCTTAAAATAACATTTAATTCAGAGAAAATTCTAGGCGACCAGCTCAATATTTTAGTGTGAGGTGTAGTAGTTTTGACATTAAAACCAATCCTTTATTCATAACTAAGATCATCTGTATGATCATCTCATTTTCTAAAAAAAACTGTAAAATCTATAGAAAAACAAGGATACAAAGATAATTGATGAAATTCAAAAATTACTTATGAAGTATTAACCTATTTTCATTTTATTGCAGAGGGCATTAGTTTTATGCAGTGAATAAGTTATTGTAGTACAAATTACTGCTTAAAAGTGACAATGCTTATCACCAAATCAATGCATTGATTCCACTGTAGAAGCAGGATCTGGTGCCATTCAGCTTTTTACTGGAGTTGTACTTCCTTTCACGGTTTTCTTCAAGTGATGATAATTTGGCAAGATTTTCATCAGGAAGTCTAGCTGCAGAGTTTGTGGCTGTAATTAAAAAGATTATAAACCAATTGAAGAGATGTTCAAGCACAGGGTAACAACTTTAGAAGTTTCATACTAATCAACATCATCATTAAGCAATGGCAAGATTTTATACAAAGAACAACAAAAGTTATTAAATTGTAACTGTTATTCTCTTCTCTCACGTTGGTGGAATTAAGTAATAGAAAACTGCCACATTTCATCTAGATTATAATATTAAGCTGTTAAACAGCATGTGTCAAATGCAAAACAGCTGTCTTGACTTCTGTAACATTGGTAAAGATTCTCAGTGAATATTCCTCATGTAATTGTGACTTTTATAACTACCCAATGCCAATGTTTCAAATTGTTCATCAGCACCAATAAACTGAGGAATTAAGCAAGTGTTTCGCAAGAATGCAAGCAGAAAGCTTGCTCTGCCATTAAAATAAGGTCATGACTTAGAGTTCCTGTTAAAAAACCCAAAATTTCCTTTCAATTTTTTGCCTTTAATTTGACCATAGACTAGATCTTAAAGTAAACTCAGCAGTATTTTTAAGACATTTAAATATTTAAGTTTGTATCTGCATTTAAGTAAAACGGCTTGTACCTCACAAAAGAGACTTCAAGAATTCCAACATCATCTTTATTTACTAGAAGAAGGAAATAGATTTGATTTCATCATCACTAACAGTCATCATTACAATACAGCTGAAGAGGCATCATATGAACTGAAGAGGACTATTATGTTCAGAGGCCTTATGGTAAGGAAAGCAGTGATTTTTCAAAGGTTAGAAAACTGCAGACCAAGATTTAAGCTATAGATAGGTGACTTCATCCCACCTTAACCTATGTTAAGGGCTGAAAGTTTTTGATGGAGATGATATGCAATTGAAAACTGAACTAGAGAAAACAGGCCAGTGACCAGAGGTCAGTTTCAAAATTATTGCTAAAATATCTAGGAGGGAAGATGAGGAGAAATTTGTTCATTCAGTTGTTGGAATCTTGAATGCTTTATGTGAAAACGTGGAAGAATCATTCATCCCATGAATAATTTTTAAAAAAGGGAATTCAACAGGCACTTGAATATGAAATGTTTATGGACATATGAACAAAAGAGAGGGATGCAAGACTAAAGCATGACTGCTCTTTTCAAAGAATCAATGCAGGCATAACAGGCTGAATGCTTACTCTTTGAACTGAGTGTTTACATGCCTTCACTTCTTTGACATCACTCAAAGCAGAATAGTACACACTCAATGTAAAAGATTTTCCGTACTGTTCAGCAGAAGTATATATCACCATTCAGAAACTCCTGCCATCAGAACAAATAGCTGATAAGATTACAATGAGCACAGTGGTCTAACAGCCGTAGTTTTTGACTAGAAACTCAAAAGGTTAGGAATTTACACTGCACCATGACAAACTGTGAAATTGAGTTCAATGTATTTGATGATGTCTGACTATAAGAGCTATTACATTATTATAATACAATTTGTTTACTTGTCCTTCTGAGAAGGGAACTTGCAATCCTTTCCCTGTCTTGGCTAACGATAACTTCAAATTCACATTGAGGTCAATTTAATGACCTCCAGGATGAACAATAAGTACAGATCTACTGGTACTGCAATGTCCCCACAACAAATAAAATTTAAAATGCACATCTTTGTGTCCAAATCAATTCACAACTTGGTCTCTTCCTTATCTCTAAGTTCCTTAAACTCTACAACCTTCAAAGATCTCTAGCATCTTGTGCATCTGCATTTCCAGCACCTCTCATGCCTTAAACTGCCCAACCCCCAAGCTGTGGAATTTTCTCCCTAAACTATTCCAATATTTCTTCAGCTCTCTTAATGCTTTTAGGATATCCTTAAAATTTATTTTTTGACTAAGCTTGGTCACTTGTCCTAATAGTTTTCTGTGGTTTGGTGCCAAATGTTGTTTGATTATGGTCCTGTGAAGCATCTTGGAAAGTCCCACAATGTTAAATAAACTGAGATCATTCGCTCGCCGAGCTAGTTCATTAGTTCACAGATGTTTCATTATCCTACTGGCAACATCATCAAGTCTGCTTAGTCTAAAGCAGCTCGTCAGCAAGTCACAACACTCCATCTGCTCAGCCCAGGAGTTCCTCAATTCCCTCAAAAACATAAGAATAGATGAGATGAGACCATGGTATCCTTCGACGTTACCGCCCTATTCACATTGATTGACATACCACTAGCAAGAGAACCACTGGCAATACTTCAGAAGGAACGAGACCCGAGTGACACTGTCTCCACAGACAACATGCTAAAGTTGCTGCACCTATGCCTCACGATTCACTTTACCTTTAATTGTAAAATCAATGAACAAATCAACAGGACACCCATGGGGTCACCTCCTGACTAATAGCAGAAGCAGTGATGTGGAGACTTGAAAGCGTAGCCCTTCCACAGATCCAACCTAAACTATGGATCCAATATGTGAACGACACTTTTGTCATTAAATGGAGTACAGGAGGCACACAACTTATAAACAACAGTCTCACCGGCATCAAATCAAGAATGAACAGCTCCCATTTCTGGACGTCATGGTAGAACGCAGGGCCAACAGGGAATTTCAGACAAAGGTATACAGAAAGGCCACACACATGGATCGTCCTGAATTTCAAAAGCAACCATCCCCGACACCCACAAACGGAATTGCGTAAAAACACTATTTATATAAGCAACAACACACTGCAGCAACCCAGAACTACAGCAAAACAAAGAAGAATATCTTTACCATGTATTTAAGGACAACGGATACCAAAACAGCTGGGTCCGGCGATGGCAATCACACAAACAACAGGAAGATACAATATGCCCTGACAATATGCCCTGACTCATCAAGTTACCCTATGTCAAGAACATAACCAAACTGACCACAACCGACCACTGGGCATCACAGTGGGACACAAACCTATGTCAACCATGTGCCAACTGCTAACATGAACTAAAAATTCCTTACACGCTATGGACGGAACCAACGTGATGTATAAGATCCCATGCAAAGACTGCAACAAACATTACATTGGACAAACAGAAAGGACTCTGGCCTCAAGAATACATGAACACCAACTAGCAGCAAAAAGACATGACCCCACTCGTCTCCATTCATACGGATAAGGAGAACCACCAGTTTGACTGGGACAACATCAGGATCCTAGGACAGGCCCAGAGATAAGTATGGGAATTTCTAGAGGCTTGGTTCTCCACCAAGGCGGCCAAAATTAGACCCTACATATGCACCACTGAAGAAAAACCAGAAATGAGGTAATCAATTCCAATGGACCCCAGAATTTAAACACCAGGCAGAAAAACAATAGTGCTTTAAATAGGAGGCTGCACTGATGATGTTACCCAGCAGGGTAATAAAACGTCTGCGAGCTAACGAACCAGCTGAGCAAGGAAACCAATCACAGCATCCACAGCTTGAGCTACAAATCTACTCAAGAACCTTAGTTAAATAAAGTATATAAATGCAAGTTGTCATGGTAAATTTTCATAATTTTCCATTGAATTTCTATTCCTCAATGTGCAGATCTTACCTGTGGCCGTTCTGACTGCACTCTCCGCATACAGTCTACCCCATAGATAACAGTGTTCTCAGGAATAACTTCACAGGAGTTTACTTGACAACATGCTCCAATAATACAGCCACTTGTTAGGATCACATTTCTACCTATAAATGCTGAGACAGAATAATGACAAATTACTAATGTCTTAAAGAATAAAAGCTGTGGATCAAATAAATCCTCACAGAAGTCTTAATACATACTATAATTGACATTTATTTAGTCAAGAAAAATATAATCAATGTAACATAATCCACCTCAGGATTATGTTCTAAAGTCTTTCGAGCACAATGTTTTGAATTAAACTTTAGGGGAAGGTGTATAATAAGGGAGGTGCCTTGCAGAGTACATAAAAATTAGTGATTTCCTGCATGCTGCACAACATCACCAACATGAAATGACAGTCTTTTCCAACAGTTACATTGTAGGCAGCTGCAGGGCTGGAAGAAAACTGAAAAGGTGAAGAGGAGGAGGAAATGAGGCAACGATTGTGGTTATGTTGGCCATAAACAGCTCATCTAACTTTGACACCATTAGCTACAACACCAATTCCTCATTCACTGACTGTCAGCAACATGGTAAGAAAGATGTAGACAAAGGTCTGGATAGTCACAATATAAAAAAAGCCCATGTAAAGTAAACACTTGTGGGAGAGAGGGATCTCTGCCTAATCACTGCCATACAAAGGTGGTGATGTTGTTATTTACAGTTGAATGCCCGACTCTGTGCAAGCTGAGATAATGGTAACTGCAGATGCTGGAGAATCCGAGATAAAGTGTGGAGCTGGATGAACACAGCAGGCCATGCAGCATCTTGGGAGCACAAAGGCTGATGATTCGGGCCTGGACCCTTCATCAGAAAAAGGGGGAGGGGGGAGAGGGTTCTGAAATAAATAGGGAGCGGGGGGGCAGGGATCGAAGATGGATAGAGGAGAAGATAGGTGGAGAGGAGACAGAAGTTAAAAGGTGCGGGGATGGAGCCAGTAGAGGTGAGTGCATGGGGAGGTAGGGAGGGGATAGATCAGTCTGGGGAGGACGGACAGGTCAACGGGGCAGGATGAGGTTAGTAGGTAGGAAATGGAGGTGTGAGGAGAGGATAGGAGAGGAAGAACAGGTGGATAGGTGAGAGGAAGAACAGGTTAGGGAAGCGGGGACGAGCTGGGGTGGTTTTGGGATTCATTGTGGGGATGTGAGATTTTGAAGCTTGTGAAATCCACATTGATACCATTGGACTGCAGGGTTCCCAAGCAGAATGAGTTGCTGTTCCTGCAACCTTCAGGTGGCATTGTTGTGGCACTGCAGGAGGCCCAGGATGGACGTGTTGTCAAAGTAATGGGAGGGGGAGTTGAAATGGTTCGCGACTGGGAGGTGCAGTTGTTTACTGCGAACCGAGCATAGGCGTTCTGCAAAGCAGTCCCCAAGCCCCTGCGTGGTTTCCTCGATGTAGAGGAGGCCACAATGGGTACAGTGGATGCAGTATACCACATTGGCAGATGTGCAGGTGAACATCTGCTTGATGTGGAAAGTCTCCTTGAGGTCTGGGATGGGGGTGAGGGAAGAGGTATGGGGGCAAGTGTAGCACTTCCTGCGGTTGCAGGGGAAAGTGATGGGTGTGGTGGGATTGGAGGGGAGTGTGGAGTGAACAAGGGAGTCACGGAGAGAGTGGGTTGGATCGCAGCTGGCAAAGTGTCAAGAGGATGATGTGTTGGATCTGGAGGTTGGTGGGGTGGTATGAGGATTCTCTTTTGGCCCACTGACTCCCACAGCTACCTAGAATACACCTCCTTCCACCCACCTTCCTGCAAAAATTCCATCTCCTCTTCCCAATTCCTTCACCTCCGCTGCATCTGCTCCCAGGATGAGGCATTCCATTCCCGTACATTTCAGATGTCCTCGTTCTTCAAGGACCGCAAACCCCCCACCGCAGTGGTCGAGAATGCCCTCGACCATATCTCCCATATTTCCCACAACTCATCCCTCACACCCTGTCCCCACAATAACCGCCAAAAGAGAATACCCCTCACCCTCACAGACCACCCCACCAACCTCCGGATCAAATGCATCATCCTCCCACACTTGCACCATCTGCAATCCAAACCCACCACTGAAGACATTTTTCTATCTTCACCCTTGTCTCCTTTCCGGAAGAACCACTCTCTCCAGGACTCCATGGTCCACTCCACACTCCCCTCCAACCCCATCAGACCGGCACTTTCCCCTGCAACCGCAGAATGTGCTATGCTTGTCCCCACACCACCTCCCTCACCCCCATCCCAGGCCGCAAGAAGATTTTCCACATCAAGCAGATGTTCACCAGCACATCTGCCAATGTGGTATACTGCATCCACTGTAGCCTCCTCTACATCGGGGAAACCAAGCGGAGACTTGGGGACAGCTTTGCAGAACACCTATGCTCGGTTCGCAATAAAGAATTGCACCTCCCAGTCCTTAGACGACGTGTCCATCCTGGGTCCCCTGCAGTGCCACAACGATGCCACCCGAAGGTTGCAGGAACAGCAACTCGCATTCCGCTTGGGAACGTGCAGCCCAATGGTATCAATTTGGATTTCACAAGCTTCCCTCCCACTGCATGCCAAAACCAGCCCAGCTCGTCCCCGCCTCCCTAAGCTGTTGTTCCTCTCACCTATCCCCTCCTCCCACCTCAAGCCGCACCTCCATTTCCTACCTACTAACTTCATCCCGCCCCTTTGACCTATCCGTCCTCCCCGGACTGACCTATCCCCTCCCTACCTCCCCACCTACACTCACCTCTACTGGCTCCATCCCCACCCCTTTAACTTGTCTGTCTCCTCTCCACCTATCTTCTCTTCTATAGATTTTTGATCCACGTCCCCCTCCCTATTTATTTCAGAACCCTCTCCCTTCCCCCTTTTCTGAAGTGTCTAAGCCCGAAATGTCACCTTTTGTGCTCCTAAACTGCTGCGTGGCCTGCTGTGTTCATCCAGCTCCACACTTTTATCACACTCTGTGCAAGCTGAACCGTGGGTGTGAGGCTTGCAGCAATGTGTGTGATAAAATGATGGGGTTATAGAGAATTGAGCAATGTCTGATGCTCATTCTACAACTGAGCGCAATTGGCACTTCAGTGCCCATTCACTGATCTTGATCACTCCTGAGGTCTTTAAACCGTATTGCATTGTATCCGAAGTTCTTAGTTGTCATTTACCTGCACATCTGTCTGCCTCCATAGTCCAGTTGTTTCTGGAAAGCCTCCTCCTTCTGGTACAGGGTAACTCTTTCTTTCCACCTATTTCAACAAGGCCTTCAATGTACTGTCAGAAATATTGAAACTACTTTCCCATGATGGCCCATTCGTAACGCTTCCCAATTCATTGTTCCCTGTATGACTGCCGGCCCCTGCTTCAGCCACTATGTGCTGCCACTTTAATAGGTGCAAGCTAGTTTTAAAGGCATGCTTGCCATTCATATAGGCTCCTGTGAAAACAAGTCAGCATGCCATACTAGGGAAATGCTAAAATCATTGAAGTCAACAGGCAACCTGCACTGAAATCAAAGAGGGCTGGTAATTCAGATACTACATTCCCTTTGCCCCTTTTCAAGGGCCATAAAATTAGCTCTCTGGTGTCTGCATGTATAGTAGCTCCCTTTAATGGTTTCAAATGTTGTACCAACAAAACTGCAAAGGAGTGTTGAGGGAACGGGAATGGTTTCCAGTAATATAGAAGGAACAATCTGATAGTACCTAATCCTTTCCATGGTTCCCACCATAGTAACTCAGAGGTCTTCATGATGTTAAATTTGACATTAAGAAAATCCACAACAGGCAGAATTTTCTGCTCAGAAGTAAGATAAATAGATCACATAAGAAACATTCCCTGTTTTTAATTTTTCTTTAAAAGAACAAGTGATAAAAAGGCAACTATTTAGTTCAGTGACTAATCACCATTCTATGTATTCCCCTGGCTGAGTTAAAACTCAAATTCACTGATCTTCTTTTGATCCATATCAATATGCATGGCTAACATTTATATCCACTTAGCTTAGTCTAACAAGTGTGTGCGTGCATATTTACTTATGCGCACACAAGATGTTCTGCTGCGACAGATCAGCAGACTAAATCGGATATATAGGCCTAGTCATTCTTGGTAAGTAAACATTCCCATCAATGCTGACTTCTACTGATCTCTTAATTATTTGTAAAAATCTTAGAGGTTATTGAAAACAAGAAGAACACAAATTTGATTATTCAAAATTACATTGTATTTTGTACTCTAACACTTCACTACAATGAGACAATAATAGATATTTCTGTAACTACCAACAAATCAGAGAAGAAACTTTTGGAACAGCAAATTTCAGCCAAAGGACATAGAATTTTTCAAACAACTTACCTTTAGATTCTATTACATTGTTATCTCCAATCTTCAAAGTTTCAAAACCTGATGAGTTTAGTTAAAGAAAGCTAACTTTTCTCTTCTTAGATGACACGTCAGCCTGAGAGAGAAGTCCTCAGTATCGTAGTAGTATTGGTCACAGCTTTTCTATCTCTTCTGCCAGGTCTGAGAGATAGGTGTAATTTTAGTAAGCAGCTGCTGTCATGATGTGAGATAATTAAATCATAGATGGTAAACTGGAAATGACGACATAATTTGAAGAAACAGGCTCTAAAATGAAAACAAAGTTCAAATAAAAATACATTAAGCAGGATGACATAAAACCAAAGACTACCTGTACAGAGAAGTGTGAGGAGATACATTTTGGTAGAAGGGGAAGGGAGAGGCAATACACAATTAACAGCAAAGTTCTAAATGGTTTATAGAAAAAGAGGAGCCTAAGTACATGAGGATAGGGATCATTGAAATTGCAGGCCATATTGAGAATGTAGAAGAAAAATGATTTGATATCTTGGACTTCATTGATGCACAGAAATAAAAGTGGTCAAGTCAAACTAAATCTTTAATTGTGACGTAAACAGAACGATAGTAATGCATTTTGTCCACTTCTGATCATCACACTTTTGGAAGGGTTTGAGGGTTCTTGACAGGGTGTGCAAGAGATTTATCAGAATGCCCTAGTGACGTGAGGATTTTGACAGAAGGTTAGGAAGTTGGTGAAGCAGGGGTTATTCTCCTTAGAACAAGCAAGATAAAGGAGAGATTTGATAGATGTACAAGAGTATGAGTGATTTGGATAAGGTTGCAAGTAAAAGCTGTTTCCATTAACTAATGGTTCTAGATTTAGAGTAGGATATGTAAAATGTTTTGGGCAAGAGAAGCAGAGGGAATGCAAGGAAAATTTGTCATAACCAGGTGACCTGGAACTCAGTGCTCATAAGGGTGGTGAAAGCAAAGACAATTAAATTTCAAAAGAAACTGATAAGGCACTTAAAGGAAATATACTTGTACAGCTAGATAGGATATAGGAATAGAATTGGGTTGGTTTGCTCCTGGAAAAGCCAATTTAGAGTAGATGGGTTAATTGGTCTTTCTGTGTCATAAATGACTGTATATACAGTGAAGCAGATACAAAAGGAAAGAGATTGCCGATGAGATGAGATAAGGTGGAAGGTGCTCAGATGGTCAATAACACCTAAGTAGACAATTGACCAAAACTCATTCTCTATCCTTGCCACAGAACACTTCCTCCTCTGCAAATCAGACCCCAACCCTCTCCCTTACAAATGCCCGAGGCTGAACCACACCGTTTGCAACCTTCACATCACAGCTGATCAAAATTAGCTTCTAACCACATGTGTACCATCACCAGGATATTTCCAAATTTGGAAATTTCAAGTTTCCATGCTGTATGACTGACTTATTCCAGGGAGTATGTCCAGTGAAGTTATTTGATTGAAACTGAGAAATAAGGGGATGATCACCTTATTGGGATTGTAGTGTAGACATCCCATTAGTCAGCAGGAAACTGAGAAGCAACTTTGTAAGAAGTCTCAAGGAGATGGGGTTAAACGTATCTGTTGAGCAGTAATTCACTTCAATCACTGAAGTTTTACCAATTTTAATTAAAAGTGTACCACTTAGTGTTCAATTAGATATAAAACCATCATGGCAATGATCAAGCTGAAAAAGAACTGTGGACCTGCTGGAAATAACTATCTTGAACTAACTTACAGTAATCAAATATCTTCAAATTAATACAACTACAGGATGAGAGAGAGAACAGGGGTGATATCAAAACATTCCTGATATTAGCCTCGTTCCACAAGATTATGGTTGCATACTGAAAATAAAATCATCTGGTGATTTTTTTTTAAAAGATTCCCAATGGTTATCTTCTTATAGGAAGCTTCATTACGAATTATTTACAGGAAAGGATATGACATCCAACTTCAAAAACATTGTTTGTTCCAATAGTCATAACTTTAGGTTCAATATCTTCCTTCTGAGGCACAAGGTTTTCTGGATAGCTGGAAGAAACAATAATCATTTTTATTAAAAACTAGAAAGCAAGGACCTACTTGTTGAAAACAAAAGTGCAATTTTCATTTCAAATCACTCACTTTTAATACACTACCTCCTTGAAGCTCTTCAGGACAATGAGGAAAACTGAATAAAAGACTGAATGAAAAGACTGAATGAAGCTGACACATAAGCAAGGGCAGAAAGCAAAAAGATGGTAGTGACAATGTTTTATTACTGGAAGAGGTTACACAGGAGATAAGTACTAGTTGTCTTCTTTGGAATAAACAGAATAACTATTTGGTAGAGGTATGTAAAGTGTTAGAGGTTAGTCAGCGTGGAAAGGCAGTGACTGTTTGTTTGAAAATGGGATTAAGATATATAGCTGTTTCTCAGCTGATGCAGGCATGATGGGCTGGGCTCCTTACATGAGATACATTGTCTATGTATGCTATTTGCAGCAGTTTTTAAATCAATGAAATATAGTAAACCTGCACATGTACATTTGCCACTAAACCAATTTCGGATCCAGTTTGCTGCTTTCTCTAGAATCCCAGTGTTTTACATTTCTAGCCAGCCTGCCATCTGGGTCCAGCTGAAAGCTTTATTAAAACTGATATGCTAGCCAATTTGACTTTGGAATTATAGTGTAGTTCCTTTCAGTCAGTGAGTCAAAATCCTGGAACTCTCTTATAACACTGTGAATACACCTAGGGCAGATGGACTGCAGCAGTTTGTAAAGATGATACACCACAACCTTTTGAAGAATAATCAGGCATAAGCAAATGTTGGCCTTGTCAGTGATATTCTCATTGCACAAAAAAAAACATTAACAGAATTCTGGGATTGAACCAAAGTCCAACTTACATCACAACAAAAATAAAAATTTCATCCTTTTGTCATCTTTGGTTCGAATTCCCACTCTCGACATGTACTTGGTTAGAATTTAATGTATGGCTGGTAGTGCTATGATACATGCAAAGGTATTTAGCCAGTAACTTATAGTTAGTGCAGTTACATGTAAGACAAAGACTAGCGACTAACGACAGATGCTTTGTTTATTTGAAAGCTGCATAAAGTAGTATCTCCCCATCAGACTCTACATTCAATTACATTAAACTACGTGAACACTTTGGTTGTAGATAGACTAAATTCTCCAGAAGACGTTTTGACTTGTCCAATTCAGCTCGTACCCTTTGAGTATCAAGGTTAGTTAATGCCAAACAACTTCTCTGGCACTGAAAGTATGGAGTCCCATTCCTTTTTTGACAATTCAATTTTGAATAACTACTCCTGATTTTAAATTATGTTTTCTTTAATCTTTCTCTTTTAATCCATTCTTTCCTTCTTCAGCTCACTGACTGCACTGGGTTTGACATTCGTTATTTTAATTTTCACTGCATCAGAGACAACGTTGTATTTAGATTTATGCTTTTAACTGAATGCTTACAGATATTCATTATTGTTGCCCAATTCATACAATACCATATGTCCTTGCGGGGGATGGTTTCCATTTACTGCAAAGTGCTGTTATGACGTTCATGGAAACTAAAGGGCAAGGGCGAGCAAAGCTAATCCATGCCAGCCAGTTTTTAATTCACCCAGATACTGTAAATTCTGTCCTCGTGTTTCTCAGTACATGCAATGTGACTCACTGAGATCACCATAAAATAACTGGACTCTTCTTGTACACCAGAATAGCCACTCTATGCCACCATCCACTGTTACGCAAACTAAAAGTCCTCTAACAAATATTCCCTTCAAAATTTAATTATAGTGCAAAACTTATTTTTTTTTTCCACCTCAGGACCTGGTCCCTTATAATTTCTTTGTGCAGCCATGTGCATGGTTTATTTATCACAAAGGTCTATAAGAATCTGCTCCACAGGCTTAGCGGGAATGTGGCCCACTACCACTTTTACATTTCCTTAACTGTAGTAAAACCTTCCCATGACCATTAAGATCTAACAACCTCCACATTAGTCGAAAAGAACAGGCCACATTCATTTATTCTTTCTAATGCCCTCTATTCCCCTCTTCTACAAGAGGATTCCTCATTTCTTTCCCCCAATCCCCATTTCACCATTCCAGATGACAACTCTACTCAAATGCCTGTGTTCAATTTGTCCTCCATCCTCCAAAATTGCTTGACACACATTCTACATTTGGTTTGCTTTCTGTACAGTACATTGTAATATATAATTAAGGCTAGTCACATTGCCAGAAAAATTTCAAAGCTGTGAACAGATACATCACACTTTGGTTTCACCATTAGGAACTTAAAAGAAGTTTCTTTTCCAGCTTTCGAGTGACATGTAGAGACAAAATAAAAGTCAAGTACCATAACTATAAAAAGTGAGAAGAACAACTTGCAGTCTTTTAACATAGTAAAATATCCGAAGGCTTTCACAGTTTCCTAAATCAGACCCCAAGCAACAAAAGTAGTATACAAATGGATGCTCGAAACCTTGGCCAAACAAGTAGGGGTACTTTAAGGGTGAAGACAAAAGCAGAAAGATTTAACAGTAGAATTTCTGATTTCAGGGTATATTCAGCTGAAGGCGTGACCATTAAAACGGGAAGATTAAAACTGTGAGTGACAAAAGTGACCAGAATTGGATGATTCAGAAGAGGTTACAGTGAAAAAGGTGGGATGAGGCCATTAACAGATTTTAAAAACAGGAGTGAGACTTTTAAATTAGCAATTGCCGGACCAGGAGCCAGGGTAGGTCAACAAAAACAGGGATGATGGGTGAATGGGACTTGGTACAAATAAGGACATATTTTTGCATGAGATCAAGTTTATACAGAAGGGAAGATGAACAGTTGTCAAAGACTATTGGAATATCTGAAAGGAAACCGTGGCTGAAGTCAGTATTTCAGATGAGCTGAGGTAGGAATGGAAGATTGTTGTCATAGAAGGGAATGTTAAGCGGATAAGACATATTTAAGAGACAGGTCAGTTTGATCCAATCTTCTGAACAGACCTAGACTCCAAATTGACGTAAGCCTGAGGAAAACTGCATGAAATTCAATTTCAGCTTTCATTTTAAAAAATAGTGATAGAGCAGAGCTATATAGTTGAAAAGACATCTCTGTGCTAAATAGACAAAATGTCTGGTTTAGTTACAGACACTTGCCAGGAAAAGTAATGGCATTGGTAGCAAGGAAACAGAATTTGCTGTAAAGTTCAAAGATGATGGCTTCCGTCTTCCGAATATTTGGCTGGGCAAAACTTCTGCTCATCAGTACTGACAGACTTACAAGCATATTGCAAACAAAAAAAAATAGAATTTATTTATTTCATAAGCACCATAGGAACAAAATTATTCCAATTATTTTCTGTTACATTTCAAATACCTTTATTTGGAAATATCCATTAAGCATTTAATCGCATGCCCACCTGTTTGTAATAAGAGCTTGTTCTTCAATCAGGTTCCCTTCACCTATGATGATTGGTCCTGCTTCCGCAATAATACGAGCCTTGGGGTGCACTACAGTCCTTGGTCCTAAGCAGTACAGAAATGTAATTAACACTGGTGAACTACTCCACAACTACTTTGGGATATACCCCACAAAAACAGTTGAGTTCTAGACAGGAGGCGTGAACAACTACCTTGTAATCAAAGATGACAGTAATTATTTCAGTTAATTTGCCCATTCTATGAATTTCAGTTGGTAAGAGTATTATTTGGGAAAGAAAAAGATATAGTAACAATTTTTTTGCCATGAAGTTACCAGTGACAAATCCTGTCTTCCTCATCTAATAATATTGAGTTCCATCAATCTCATGAAATATTATCATAAGATTCGGATTCATTTTGTTGACTATCATTTTAGTTATATAACATGTAGGCATTAGGCATCTGAAAGTGATAGGTGGTGCAGGAATGCAGATATACAATTCTTTAACAGTTGTATTGCGCACGAGACCATAAAAATAGCAATGAAATACTGAAGATTTTCTTTAAAGGCAAAATATTGTAAAATAAGCATTATTATGCTTAGCATGCCTAACGACTTTGTTAATCCACACCTGTGAACAATTCTTGCTTTCAGCATATTAGAAAGGATGCAGAGGCACAGGACAAGGTAAACAATCCTAGAACAACAAAACTATAAAGGTTACACTATAGGTAAATATTAAACTGACTACACAAAAAAAAATTCTTCCAGGGTCAGAGAGGCTGTTCAGCACTAATAACCATGACATTTAAATCCAGTTACTCCTGAAATGGGCCAAATTTTGTTGTAATGCATAATTAACCCAAAGTTCACACTATTACAGCGTTATTATTGCCAGGCCAAATTCATTACAGTCACTACATTTGCTGTCTTTGTTAGAAGAAGGGGCGGCACAATGAACAAAACTTTAAGTTTTATGTTTAGCAACATACATAAATTACTCATCACATTGCTGCCAGTTCTACCCAGCAATAGCTGAGGCCACTGATAGCCTCCATTACCAATACAGCAAAGTCCAGTCTTATACATTTATAAATTGTTCTAGATTTAACATTATATTGCCTGTTAATGCAAGACAGTAACTTGCCACCCATATTAACATTTCTCAACTTTTTATACTTTCTATAATCTTCCTTGTTATTAACTGAGTTTTGCTCCTAATACTTGAAAGATTTTCCTGTTTCACTAAAGTCAAAAGAAATAAAAAAAACCAAGATATAATAGCTTTGAAAGATCTATCTTTCTTTTTCCTTTAACAGATTATTCCCTGAATTCCCTCCATTGCTGCATTTGTTTTATTCTGCAAAGTTCTTTCTTACAAATCACTCAAAATCAGATTTTTTAAATTTTGCATTCTGAGCTGATATTTTCTAGGTACTCTCCAAAATTACTTTAAATAGTGTTGCCATCAACGTTAGCTCTTTGATGATCGACTGAATTCAAACTACTTGCCCCACTTTCTTTTCAGACTAATGAGGAAATAAACATTTTAATCAATCAATCAATGAAACATTATCTTGGTATCCTGGCGAACATTTCTTCCTGCCATACGTAAAATGACTTGGATTCTTATACCATTTTTAACAGACAGAATTTGACAGCAAGCAAAATGTGATTGAATACAGAATCAAAATCTTGATCAAAGTGATTAGAGTTGAATAGAAGTTTATTTTTCATGTAAAAGTACACGTGACAAGTTTTATAAGTTGCCCTACCATCGGGCCTGTAGTAATGACAGAAGTCATACATAAAAAAAGACAGTAAAAAGAAGACAAAGTTCATCACAGTGCCATTAACAACTCCTAGGCTTGGGGAAAGCCAACTAAGGAACACCCAGAAGATGCAGCCAGGATGAGGCCACCACACCGGGCCACTGGAATATAGGGCAGGAAGCCTGCCTTGAAGAAGACCATCACGTCAGGCCACTGGAATATCTGGAAGCCAGTGCCAAAGACATCCACACGGGGGCAAGACCTCCATGCTGAGAAAAGATCACCATGTTGTGCCACCAACTTCAAGTCCATTCTGTCCTGTCAACTTAATTTCATGGCTTCAGCATTATGTGAAATTTTATCAAAAGGCTTTGAAAGTCCATGTATATATGACATTATCCACCATTCTGATCCAGAATTATATTGTCCTTGCTTATTTCAAGTAAGGGTTACTCGACCCGAAACATTCTAACTTCTCTCCACAGATGCAGTCAGACCTGATGAGCTTTTCTGGAAATTTCTGTTTTCGTTGTTGCTTCACTGATGCTGGATAAATATCTTGCAATTGCAAACTGCACTGTGGCAGTACTACACCATATGAACTACAGAAGTTCAAGATGGTGAATTCAACTTCTTCATAGCAATCAACCATTGGCAGTCAATGCTGTCATTGCCTTCAATACCCATGTCCCATGAGTGAACTTTTAAAAAATGTCTATGTACATTAACTGCATTACCCTCCTTGTTGCAAAGTTGTATAAAGTACTTGTGAATTAGAAGGCAAGTTAGAATTTGTTTGTAAAAAATGATGGGGGAGTGCGGGGTGGGAAAAAGACTGTGTAGTTACTTCAAGAGGTGATGCGCTTTTCTAAGCTTGGAGATTTAGACAAAAATGTCTATAAGCAGCTGCAGATGTACATACAGTTCGGAAATTGAAACATATGTACTAGCTGGCAATGTGGTTGGAAATCTAGGCTTGTTCTGATATTAAGGCAACAAGCTTGAATATCAGCCAATTAACTTAAACCAGGTACTTAGAGACTGAAAACCAATTGAATTTAAATTTAATTGTGTTGACAACTTAGGACCAATCCTATTATAAGAAAATTGACAGGTCATCAAGGATATAAAAGGAGAGAGCAAACCACTGTTAGAAGAGTAAAACTCTGGCTCTCATAGAAATCTTTAAACTGTTTGATTAAGCATTGTCTAAAAGTACCACAACACACTCAGCTGATATTGCTGACATTAGAATTGTATAGAGAGAGACATTTCAAACACCAGAATCTGATGGAGAAAGGTCTGGCTGAGGAACAATCCCGAAGGGAACACATCCTGACTTTAAAAAAAAACCAAAAGAACTGCGGATGCTATATATCAAGAACAAAAACAAAATTGCTGGAAAAGCTCAGCAGGTCTGGCAGCATCTGTGAAGGAGAAAACGGAATTAACGTTTTGGGTCTAGTGACAGACGGGTTACAGGGCCCGAAATGCTAACACATCCTGACTGTAGTTTTGAGACTCTAAGTTTTAGTTTACATAAATAGGACTTCTATTTATTTGAACAGCATTTAATTAGAATTTGTTTCATTCAGGATGAATTGGGGGAATTGTTCAGTTTGTCAGTAGGTCTTTTAATTTGTTCACTCATCATTAAACAAATAAAATGCTACCTGTTGCTTCTAGAGCGAGTGGAAGGATTTCATTTCATTTCATTTAACCTCTCCTTTATAACAGATTGGAGGTGAAAGGCTGGTTATACCATTTTTCCCATATCCTTTAGCACATTATGAGATGAGGCGAGCTTCTCTGGGTGTTTTGGTTTTAATCATTAGAGGTGTTTGACCTGTTCTCCATAACATCATCAATTTGCTCTTTTAGTTAATCAAAAAAATCTGAAGTCCAGTTCATTAAGCATGATTTAGCTTTGAATCCCTGCTAAATTTCTAATTTATCCACAATTGTCCAAGTGACTGTTAATTTTGCACTGCAGTATTATTTCTAAAACCTCTTATAACACCAACCTTAAACTGACTGGACTGTTATGTTTATTGTACAACCTTTTCTTTGAACACCAGAAATTATCCTCTTTCCTGGCACTGGTTTTTTTTTTCCTGAAGAGGGTAGGAAAATTATAGACAGTTTATTTGCGTCCTCATCACTGGGATGGGAGAAGCCTTCAGCCAAAGCCGTTAAAAGAAGGCAAGGTGAATCGTGATAATAACAATAACGCAAACATTAAAAGAAAAAAAATCAGAGACACAGAGTGAGAGAAAGAAAACTGATGGAGATGAACTCCAGGCTCCTAGGTTAAAGAGTCTGCATGCTGTGCTGCTACTTTACAGCCATTGTATAAGTGGGAATTTAATACAGGATATTAAATGGAGGACAAAGGTATCTGGGTGCAGGGAGGCTTAAGAAGGGATTTCAGAATTTCAGCTGTCTAGATCCAATGCTGAGACAAAAGTAGAGGATGCACAGGAGGTCAAAAGTGGATGAACAGAGTTTTTGGTGAGGGTTAGAGCTGCAGGAGGCCACCCGTACGGAGAACTTAGCCACAGGGGATTTGAAAACAAGGGTGAACACATCAAAAAAATGCTGATACTGGCAAATCAGGAACCAATGTAGATCAAGAGAGATAATAAGAACTGCAGATGCTGGAGTCAGATTTCGCAATGTGGAGCTGGAGGAATGCATCAGGCCAGGCAGCATCAGAGCAGCAGGTAAGTTGATGTTCAGAAATGAGGGAGGGAGTTGGGGTGGGGTGGGGTGGGGTGGGGAAGATAGGTGAGTGCAGATAGGGAGTGGTTGTGATTGGTTAGTGAGTTGGGAGAAAACATGGACAGGTTGTGCCAGTTCAAGAAGGCAGGGATGAGGCCAGGTGTGGTGAGATTTTGAAACTGGTAAAATCCACATTTAGGCCATTGGGCTGTAGATTACCAAGGCAGAATATGAGGTTTTGCTCCTTCAGTTTGCAGGTGGTGCCATTGTGACACTGGAGGAGGCCCAGAATGGCCATATCATCCAGAGAGTGGGAGGGAGAGTTGAAATAGTTTGCGATTGGAAGGGTGTTGTCATTTGTCACAAACAGAGCGCAGGCACTCTACAGGTCTTGCCGACGTACAGGAGGCCACAGCGGTAGCGGCGGATGCAACAGACCACATTGACGGATGTGTAAGTGTACCCTGTCTAATGTGGAATGTAGCTAATTCATAGCCTGAACGGAGGTGAGGAGGGAGGTGTAGGGGCAGGTGAAGCACTTCCTGCGATTGCAGGGAAAGGTGCCGGGGCTAGCGGGGAGTGTGGAAGTCAGAGGGCGCGGTCCCTAAGAAAGGCTGATAGGGGTGTGGAGTGAAATACATCTTTGGTCGTGGGGTCGGATTGTAGGTGGCAGAGAATGATATGTTGGATGTGGTGATGTGTGAGGACAAGGGCAATTCTGTCTTTATTTTGTTGGGGGGGGGGGGAGGGGATGTGAGGGCAAAAGTGCAGGGAACACAAGAGATGCGATTGACAGCATTTGCGACCAATGAAGGGGAAAGTTGCAGTCCTTGAAATAAGACAACATCTGGGACGTTTGGGAGCAGAATGGCCCATCTTGGGAGCAGACACTGCACCGGTGGAGGAATTAGGAGCAGTTGGAAATGGTAGCACAGTGGTTACAGTATGGCATTAATAATCCAGAAAGTTAGACTGTAACAAATTCACATTTGTTACGAGTCCACAAACGTGACCCTGAGCCTCCAGTCATCTAACTGTCCACTTGACCCACGATGATATTTCTGTCCCTGACTCAAAGCACTGCTCCAGCCTAACTCAACCTAAGCTTTATTGTTCAATTAGATACTTCATAGTCCCTCAGACTCAACTTTGATCTGTTGAAGTAATTCTGTTGATTATCATTGATAGCTACCGACTACTCTTGCTAAATGAATTTACCAGAACCAGGCACTGAGTTATCCCTAAAATCACTAATCATGCATTGAAGATCACTTACCAATAGTTACATCTCCCTTGATTTCACTTTCAACACAGACAACAGCTCCAGCAGCAATTTTTACACTGCTCGAAAGAGAGATTTTGTTAATGAAGAATGCATTGCATTTGTATTTACCTTTGTGTAATTAACAAGTCAAATGTCACCCAAGTAATTAGAAAATTATGCTAATTATGGAAATACTCCAAAGTGTAACTATTATAGATTCACAAGTGTTAAATTTTAAAAAAAATTCCAGAAGAAAATGCTGTTTTATTATTTTCAGTACAAGTCTGTAAAATGGTTATACAAAGCAGACATTGTAGTTCCTCTAATATCCATTCATTGGTGCTTGTGCAATAAGAATAAACACTGTTCGACCTTTTGTATTATAACAAGTGTTGAAATGAAAGTGAAGGAAAAAACAGTAGCAAATTTAATACAGATGATACCATATAGGAAAAACAGTTTGAAATGTTAACTGCATAGAGAATAGAGGTGAATAACTGCATAGAGAATAGAGGTGAATAACTGCATAGAGAATAGAGGTGAATAACTGCATAGAGAATAGAGGTGAATAACTGCATTTCAGAACGGAGAAGCAAAGTTTGAAAACAGTTTGCACATGCTCAAAGCATGCTGCAAGTGAACAGGTACCATTACCAATTAGCCTCACTTCCTTCCATTTTCTCTGTAGTCATACAAAATTCAACTTTTCAATAATTCTCTTTGAAAATTACTACTGAATCTGACTCACTCTTCCAGACATTTATAGAATATATCTTGCTACGTAAAATACAATTTTTCAGGCTTTTTGGCAGACTGTCTTAAAAATCAGTATGCTGTGGTTACCAACCATCTGGCAATGTAGACAGCTTCTTCCTACGAAGGAGATTAAATGGTGCTTTAAGCAAAGACCTCTATTAATCTTCCCTTAACACCCTCTGCTAAAACAAAAGTATCAACTTATATTTATCCAGTGCCTTTTAATTCATTAAATGTCCTGAAGCATTTCACAGATCAATATAAACCAAAGGTAGACATTGAGGAGACAACCAAAAGCTTGGTTTAAGAGAAAATTGTAGAGTTTTGTGCCTTGACAATTGGAGGCACAGCCACTACTAATGGAATAATTGAATTGGGGAGGGGTGGGGTTGTCAAGAGAATAAAATTGGTAGGTGCAGTTATCCCAGAGTACTGGAGTTACAGGAGATTACAGGGAAAGGGAAGTAGAAGGCTACGGAAGCATATAAAAGCAAGTATGAAAACGTCTGAACTAAAATTTGAAGAAGTGTGACATAGCCAATATTGAACTGCCACTTATTTGGCCTCAGAGGTGGCATGAGGAAACATCCTTTTATATGTTATGAACTGGAATGCATCATCCAAAAGGGTAGTGGAAGCAGAATTAATATTTAAAAGAGAATTGGATATACAGTTGAAAGGGAAATATTTAAGTAGCCACACGGCATAGCAAGTTAGTATGATCAACTGGATTGCTTGACAAAGGGCTGGAACAGATACAGTGAATCAGTTCCTAAGATACTGCTTGGCCTGCTGTGTTCGTCCAGCTCCACACCTTGTTATTCACAGTGAATCAAATGGCCTCTTTCTAAACTGGATCATTCTAATGATTGCATTTTAAAGAAGGAGCTTAACAATAAAGGAAAGATGAAGCATCTGCAGATTTACTTATCTTTACAAAGACTATCAATTCACCAAAATCAAGGAATATGAAGGGAGTTGTTAAATTGTTCACAACAGTTTAAAGTGTTTCCCTTAGGTCTGGATAGTTGGAGCTCTGGTGGCAGACTGGTAGTGTCCCTACTTCTCAGGCAAGAGGCCTGGGTTCAAGTCCCCTTTGCTCCAGAGGCTTGCAAGAACATTTCTAAACAGGCTGGTTAAAAATATCTCGATCCCAGCAAGGACAGAGGAACAAATTTGTAGGAAAATTTCAGAGAAACCTAAAGATACACAGCATTAGCCAAGTGACTTCAATCTTCCATAATGTTGATACTGAAAAATATGAAGTAACAGACAAGTAAGGTGAAAACATTCTTAAAACTGCATACAGAACTTGTTGGAAACAGGACTCCTGGGTAAAAATATGAAACTGCAATGTTACGGGGCAATTAAAGAGTGGTTCAAAAACATAAATAGTGATATGGAAATTTCATAATCCAAATGCAAATTAGAATAGTAATCAGTTAAAGGTAAGAGAGAGGGGATGGGTTTTTGATCTGTGTTCAGGGAATCTTTCTTGATCAACACATTGCTGGTTCAATGAGGAAGGGGGCATTTATGGATCTGGTTAGCAATGAGGTAGATTGAGTGGATCAAATTCATTAGGGAAACATTGAATAAAGAATGATCATAGTATCATAAGGTCTAGATAAGTGATGGTAAAAGGTAAGGATAATTTAAAATAATAATTATTTGAAGGAGGGTAGATTGGAGACCAAAGGAGATGTGCATCGAAGCCGATGGACTGATCAAAGCAGTAAATTACTATTTGCATCTACTTTTAATCAAGGAAAATGCTGAAGGTAGCAGAAATAATGGATGGGCTTAAAAACTGATAGAAAAGGTAGACAGTACTTAAAGTTGAAAATTCACCACAACCAGACAGGAATGCAGCTGCATATGGGAAGGGAAGTAAGGGTGAAAATTGGAGAGGAACTGTCCTTAATTTTACTATCCTCTTTAGAAACAGCAATGGTGTCAGAAAAGTGGATAATTTCAAGTGAAACAATGTTGTTCAAAGTACAGGGCAGACAGTTTAAGGTTGGTATTGTAAGCATTGTTGGAAATAATACTGCAGTCAAAAATAACAGTCATTTGGACAACTGTATTAATTAGAAAAAGCCAGCAGGAATTCAAAGACAAATCATGCTTAATGAACTTGACCTCAGTTTGGTTCATTAACTAAGAGAGTGAATTGATGAGGGCAATGCAGTTGAAGTGGCGGACATCAAAATTAAATTTAAAAATGGGACATGGGCATTAAAGACAATGAAAGCATGGATTGCCAATGGTTGATTGCTTTAAAGAAGGTGAATTCAGCATCTTGAACTGCTGCAGTCTAAATGATGCAGGTATCCCAAAGTACTGTCTGCAATTCTAGGATTTTGATCCAGCATTACTGAAGGCTGAAGGAAGGACAATATAGCATTATAAGAGCTCACTGGAGAGTCACAAAGCAAAATTTCAAGACAATTCAACAATGAGAGCCAATGAAACATTGAAGAGAAATTAATCTGGTGGGTCATATTAATTTTTGAAGATTGGCAGGGCCTTAGTCACTTGGAGAAACTGAGCTTGCTCAACTTAAGACTGAAGGTTAAGGAAGAACTCTGGATAATAGAGGTGCATTAAATCCCAAATTTAAGTTCCCTCTGACAACTTCAACAGAGCAGATGTAATGGAGCCTGTACATGCACCTAGCATTGGGCCATCCACTTCAGGATTTGTCCATGCTGGTGCTCAGGTAGCATGGCATGATTTGACCATTTTGATGTGTGAGGAGATGGCAAGTTTTTATTCCTAAATTGGTGCCTTTTTATTGCTAGCCAAAAGCCTCCTGGTCTTCACTTCCTTGCTTGATATACCTGCTTGCTGCAGTTCATCCATTCATTACATTCTCCCCCTGACTGTCTCACTCCAAAGCCCTCAGACACAGCGGAGGGGAAGCAAAGTGATGAGTGGTAGATTTGGAGAGCAGAAGAACAGTCAACATATTACTTTCATATTTTTACAGTGAAAGATGATTAATTTACAAATAGAATTTGGCAATTACAGTATTTGAACTAACAAGACAAAATGCTTTATTTTTTCTGTGATAATGGGAACTGCAGATGCTGGAGAATCCGAGATAACAAACTGTGGAGCTGGACAAACACAGCAGGCCAAGCAGCATCTTAGGAGCACAAAAGCTGATGTTTCAGGCCTAGACCCTTTATCAGAAAAGGGGGAGAGGGAGCGGCTTGCCCCTCGCATTCCTTAGACGACATGTCCATCCTGGGTCCCCTGCAGTGCCACAATGATGCCACCCGAAGGTTGCAGGAACAGCAACTCTCATTCCACTTAGGAACCCTGCAGCCCAATAGTATCAATGTGGATTTCACAAGCTTCAAAATCTCCCCTCCCCCCACTGCATCCCAAAACCAGCCCAGCTCATCCCTGCCTCCCTAACCTGTTCTTCCTCTCACCTATCCCCTCTTCCCACTTCCCACTTCAAGCCACACCTCCATGCCCTACCTCCTAATCTCATCCCACCCCCCCCAACCAACCTGTCCATCCTCCCCAGACTGGCCTATCCCCTCCCTACCTCCCCATCTATACTCACTTCTACAGGTTCCATCCCCACCCCTTTTAAATTGTCTATCTCCTCTCCACCTATCTTCTCCACTGTCCATCTCTGATCCACCTCTATTTATTTCAGAACCCTCTCCCCATCCCCCTTTTCTGATGAAGGGTCTAGGCCCAAAACGTGAGTTTTGTGCTCCTAAGATGCTGCTTGGCCTGCTGTGTTCATCCAGTTCCACACTTTGTTATCTTGGATTCTCCAGCATCTGCAGTTCCCATTAACCCTCTCCATCTTGCATTCCTATCTTTCCCAGCCGTCTACTTTCAAACTATTTCCTTGAAGTATATTAAAACAGCGATATTTCTCACACTGCACTTCTTTAAAAACGTATTCTTATTAAATCTGCATACTGCTCTCGATATTCCGGCCCTGACACCTTTTTTTACCTTTTCTGGGTTTGTTTTCCAGACAAAATCTCCATCTTGCCACTCATCGTGTCAGTGCGCATGCGCACCAACCAGCAACGGCACACGCTGGTATCGCTGAGCCTGCCGGGAGGAATTAATACTCGCGCAGTACTTAGCGCTTTTCTGAAGGCGGTTGTACGCATGCTTAGTGTCGAGTTAATACGGTGCGGAGCTAGAGGCGGGCAGTGTCGTAGTAAGATTCACTTCGTGTCCGGATGGCTGTGCCAAAGCTCAAAGGTGGAGAAATGGCCTATGATTTTAATACAGTTTTCGGATTGAAATGGCAATTCGAACCATTTTTAGTGTACAAATCAGAAAAGATTCTGCAGATTTTCTTTGCAAGGCCTTGTAGAAGTATGTAATGTTTATCAGAATGTTACCAACAATGAGAGACTTCATTTTGAAGCTGAGGTTGTTCTTTAGAGCTCAAACAATTAAGACCTCTGTAAAATCATCTTTTTAAATTTTCCCTCTAGTCTTTTTTTTAACCAACCCAGAGGGAACAAACAGTTTTTAAAAACACGGTTGTACGTAGAAATCAATGTACTGGTGATACTGTAGCACTGTTCCCGATGTATACAAAACAAGTCAGACCAGTATGCATCATTTGCAAGTTTTGGTGTTTTTTTCCTGCTGGGAACATAGAACATTGTACAGCACAATAAAGCCAACGATGTTGTGACGACCTATTATCCTACTCAAAGTTGAAACTACCTTGTATACCCTGCATTTTACTATCATCCATGTGCCTATCCGAGAGCCGCTTTAATGTCCCTAACGTATCTGACTCCACTATCACTGACTGCAATGCATTCCGCGCAGCCACCACTGTGTAAAGAACCTACGTCTGACGTCTCTCCTATACCTTCGTCCAATCACCTAAAATTATGCCCCCTTGTAATAGTCACTTACAACTGGGAAAGAAGTATCTGGCTATCCACTCTATATGCCTCATCATATTGTACACCTTTATCAAGTCACCTCCCATCGTTCTTTGCTCCAATGAGAAAAGCCTTAGCTTCCTCAAAGTATTTGAAATCTGCAGTTTGGTTATTGAACTGTTTCTGAAAGGAAGCAGTTTTCTCTACTTTCTAAATTGGACATTCTTTTGAATGTATGCACGATTACAGGGAGAAAAATGAGGTACTGAATTCAAATTTGGCACTACTTTAAGAAAGCCAGCACAACCACAACAGGCAAGGTGGTTTTGGTTTGTACGATAAGATTCTATGTTTCTTTAAAATGATTCCATTATTCCGTTCTTCTCAGTTCCAAGCATCAACTTTCCCAGGGATGAGAAAATGCCTCCCTTCCCCTAGGAGGAGAAAGTTCTCTCCAAATAACAAGAATGGGTGCAGGCTCAGAGGAGCTATCCTCATGCTACCAGGAGACTGGGTTGGTGTACCCTGTAGGACTGGGATGGGAAGTGCAAGAGGATGCAGCAGTGGACCCAAATCTTGGTAGGGTTTAGCAGGCTTGTAGGTGGTGGAGAGTAGGCCTGGGAGTGGAAGGAAAAGACTAATGCTCAAGTCCTTTATTTTCTGGAAAACTTGGAAGAACGTGAATGAAGATGTGTCAAAACCTGAAATCTTCTTAGCTAGGGTGGATTTTGCACTGCACAGTAGTTATTAAGTTGTCAAGTCAAAAGAGAGTGAGATGTTCAGATTTGTACACAGTGAAGAAACATAAGAAAGTTGAAGATTTCTGAACTCTGGCAAAGAACTACATTTTTAACATTATGTGACATAACTGATATTTTATCCTTGATCAGAAGTATTTATCACATAGGTCACTTTATAAACTGTCCTTAGTACTTTGTATGGACCACTGAATTTTGCTTTCAGAAGCTTACCTTGCCAAAACAATGCTCAGACTTTGCCTTCTTTTTGAAATGTTCTAGTTGCAGAATGTTCATTTGCACATTCTTTCATTTTTGCATGTGGAATCTTCAACTGCAAAGCAGGCCATGGGATCAGATAATAGTACTGAAAGAGTCTTAGCTCTTGAGCTTGTCTAACAGACTTTGTGATTCTTGCTCCCAAAATGGGCAAGAGCAGGGGCGTAGGAGGATGAGCAAACCAACCATAGCAATGTGGTACAGGAAACCATTCAAGAGGTGGTGGTAAAGATTAATGTGGTTGTAAATGGGGATAGTATAGTCAGGAGAGTAATTACTGATCTCTGTGGCTAGAACCAGGGCTGTGTTGCCTACTTCATGCTTGGGTTCAGTGTATCTCATCTGGGCTGCAGAGGAACTTGGAGTGGGAGGGAAAAGTCCAGTTGTGGTAGTTCATGTAGGCATGTATGATGTAGGTAAAAAGAGGAAAGAAATTCTACTGAGGGAATATGAGCAGCTGGGGCTATATTTAAAAAGCAGAAGCAAAAAGGTAATAATAATCTCCAGATAGCTACCTAATCCATGAGCTAATTGGCAAGTAGTCCGCAAGATTAAAGAGGTTAACACATGGCTCAAACATTGAATTGGGAGAAATGTATTTAAATTTGTGGGACGTTGACACCAGTGCTAGAGAAGGAGGGAGCTGTTCTGATGGGACTGGCTCCTCCTGAATTGTGCTGGGACTAGAGTCGTGGCAAATCACATAACTAGGGCTATAGAAAGGGCTTTACACTGCATAGTGGTGGGGTTGGGGTTAGTATTCAGTTGCATGGAAAATTATGAAAGTCAAAGTTAAAAGAGAATGCAGTATTGCTGGTTAGTAATGTGGTAGGTTGTTACTGTAAACTTTAAAGTTTTAGCAGAGATTTGTAACTTGAGTTGTGGTTGAGGTTGTTGATTTGCTCACCAAGCTGATTTGTTTCTGTTCAACAAACAGAACAAAAAAAAATCAGCTTGGTGAGCTAGTCAACAATGCTACCAGAAAATAAAAGGAAGGGATGGAATGTGTGAATGTCATATTGTACCATGGGCTCATAAAGGTGTACGTAAACTTGGTATTAGAACAAATATTAAAGACTTTGTATCTTAATGCACAAAACATTTGGAATCAGGTAAATGAACTATTGCTACGAATCAAGGCCACAAGGACTTTAAATTAGGTAAAAGAGCAGAGGACTGAGGAGAGATTATCGTGGTTTCCAGAACAATTAATATGACATATGTATGGAAATGGTCAGGAATATAATTTCAGGCACAGCAGATAAGAGGATAACTGAAAAGGGGAGGGGTTCAACATAGGTCTAAGAGTATTGTGCTTAAATTTGTGCACTATACAAAACAAGGTAAATGAGCTTGTAGCACAGATTGGAATTGGCATGAATGATGTTGTGGTTATCACAGTGGCATGGCTACGAGGAGATCAGGGCTGGGAACTAGATATCCAAGGATACACGTCCAGTTGAAAGGGAAGACATATGGGCAAAGGATGCAGTGTTGTCATGTTAGTAAGAAACTAAATTAAATTGATAGCAAGAAATGAAATTGTGTCGGAAAGTGTAGAATCTGTGTGGGTATAGTTGAGAAACTGAAAAGGAGAACAAGCCCTGATGGGCCTTGTATGCAGGCCTCCTGGCAGTAGTCAGGATGTGGAACAGAAAATAAATCAGAAAATAGAAAAGGCATGTAAGAAAGGCACTTTTACAATAATCTTGGAGGACTTCAGTACACAGGTGCACTGGGAAAATTGGGTTGGTAGAGGATCCCAAGAAAAGGAATTTGTGGAACATCTGTGCAATGATTTTTGGAGTAGCTTGTGGTAGAGCCCAGTAGAGAACAAGCAGATCTGAGTTTGTTGATGTGTAGTGAAGCAGACTTGATTAGAGAGCTTAAAGTGAAGGAACCCCTCAGGAGCAAAGACCATAATATGATAGAATTCACCCTGCAGTTTGAGAAGGAGAAGCTGGAACCAGATGTAACAGTATTACAATTGAGTCAAAGTAATTACAAAGACGCAAGGGAGGAGCTAGCCAGAGCTGATTGGATGGAGAGGCTGGGGTGAAGATTTTGGAGCAGCAATGGCAGGAGTTTCTAGGGCTGTTTTGACAGGCACAACAGAAATTCAGCCCAATGAAGAAGGAATGTACTAAGGGGAAGATGAGGCAACCATGACTGATAAGGGAAGTCAGGGATGGTATAAAAGCAAAAGAAAAAGAATACACTGGTGAAGATCTGTGGGAAGGCTTTAAAAACAGCTTAGATAACTAAAAAAGTAATAAGGTGAGAGAAGAAGAAATATGAGAGTAAGCTAGCTAATAATATAAAAAAATTGCAAAAGCATATTTAGATATAAGAATATATGATATTAGATTCCACAGGGACTGTTCCCTCGGGGACACCCTGATTCATACTTCCTTCACCCCCAACACCTCCCCACAGCCCTACAGCTCCTCCCCTGTAACCAGCGAAGGTGCAACACCTGCCCATTTACCTCTTCCCGCCCCAGTATCCAAGGGTCCAAACATACCTTCCAGGTGTAGCAACATTTCACCTGCACTTCCCAGAATCTAGTCTACTGCATTTGCTGCTCACAATGTGATCTCCTCTACATTGGGGAAACAAAGTGTAGACTTGGCGACCGCTTCACAGAACATCTACGTTCTTCACGCAAAAAAGACCCTGAACTAACTATTGTCTGCCACTTCAATGCACCACCCTGCTCCCTGGCCAACATCTCTGTCTCTGGCTTGCTGCAGTGTTCCAGTGAAACCGAACGCAAGCTTGAGGAACAACACCTCATTTTCCACTTGGGGACCCTGTAGCCCCCTGGACTCAATGTTGAGTTCAATAATTTTAGGGCCTAAACTCTCCCATGTTCTAACCTCCTACCCCACACACCAGGCCTTGTAACCACATTGCCTTTCATTACACACCCCCTATTCTTAGTCACTAACAGTCCCCATAAACAAAATTCACCCTCCCAGCCTGATTGTTAGCAACTCCTTTGTCTGTCCAACTATCTTTCTCTCTCTGGCTCTATCCTATCATTTACTCCCTACCCCACCCGCCTTCCTATTTTCTGCAATACAAACTGACATTTTCCCAGACACCATCAGTTCTGAGGAAGGGTCACCGGACCCGAAACATTAACTCTGTTTCTCTTTCACAGATGCTGCCAGACCTGCTGAGCTTTTCCAGCAACTTTGTTTTTGTTCCTGATTTATAGTATTCGCAGTTCTTTTGGTTTTTATTTAGATATGAGAGGTAGGAGAGAGGCAAGCATGGACATTGGACCACTAGAAAATGAGGCTGGAGAAGTAGCAATAGGGAAAACAGAAATGGTGGCAGAACTGAGTAGGAACTGGACATCAGTCTTCACAATGGCAGACACCAACGCTATACCAGAATTTCAAGGGTCAGGGGACAGAGGTGAGTGTAGTTGGCCATCGTTAAGGGGAAGGTTCTGGGGAAGTTGAAAGGGCTGAAGGTGGATAAATCTTATGGACTAGATAAACTGCATCCTAGAGCTCTGAGGGATATGGTTGAGGAGATTGGGGAAGGAATGGTGGTGATCTGCCATGAGTCGCTGAAATCAGGGAGGGTATTAGAGGAATGCAAAATGGCCAGTATAACCCTGCCATCCCATTTAGGAAGGTGGGGAGGCGGAAGATCAGAAATGCTAGGCCAGTTATTCTGATCTCAGTTGTTGCTTAGATTTCAGAATTCTTTATTTTGTGGAGTACGTGCAAGTGAATGGTAAAGTAGAGTGGAGTCAGTATGGATTCATCATGCCTGTCAATCCTGTCATGCCTGTCAAATCTGTTAGAATTTTTTGAGCAGGTAATGATAAAGTTAGACAAAGGAGAGCCAGAATTTGGATTTTCAGAAGGCCTCTGACAAGGTATTGCACTGGAGGCTGCTAAATAAGAGCCCACCGCCTTAGGGCCGCAGTGCTGGTATGTATAGAGGATTGGATGACTGGCAGAAGGTGTAGAGTGGAAACAAAGAGATCTTTTTCAGGATGGCAGCTGGTGACTAGTGAAGTTCTGCAGGGGTTAGTTTTGGGACCACAACTATTTGTGGTATGCATTAATGATCTGGACAATGGACATTGTTGCGAAGTTTACAGATGACACAAAGATAGGTGGAAACACGGATAGTGTTAAGAAATTGAGGAGGCTGTAGGAGAACTCCAGCAGACTAGCAGCATGGCCATACAAGTGGCAGATCATAAAATCATGGAATCCCTACAGTATGGAAGCAGGCCCTTTGGCCCACTGACCCTCATAAGATCATCCCACCCATACCCACCCCCAGGAAAGCTGACGTTTTGGGTCAGGACCTGCTTTCCTGCTCCTCTGATGCTGCCTGCCCTGCTGTGCTCTTCCAGCTCCATACTGTGTTATTTCTTTATGAGTCTTACTCCTTCTTCAGGTGTTAGTAGGGCAGTTTCAGACACAGAATTTATAAGTAAAAGATGAAAGGGTCACACCGCTTACGAGGATGTACTAAACAAGCCTAAGATGCTGGTAAATCTTTAATCAGTTAGAAAGTTTTAATTGATTAAGATGTATATGTAAATCCCCAAAGTCTAAATTTGTAAAATTTACTAACAATGCTCTTTTAAATCTAATTACGGGTTTGAAGTTCCTATGGTCATCCAGGTCCAAATGCTGACGACACTGGAATCGCAGACCCAGGACAGACCTCCTAGCTCCCTGCAGGACCCACAAGGCCATCGAGCCAACCCCTGACCCTGCAGCAACCTGACCACAACCTGTTATGGAATCAGCCCCGACAGTTACTTGACACAGTGAAAGTCCAACCAACCCAAGACCAGCAGCAGTGCAATGTCTAGGAGGCCTGACCAGCCTAGGCCCACTCCCTAGACTCCATAGAGACCCAGCTTGTCCAGGTCCAACTCACTTACCTGAAGGAAAGGAAGACTTTCTCCACAGAATCGGATATCACGGCACCTCCCCGAGGAGACCAGACTAGCCAAGGCCTGAGCTCCGATCTCCTGGCATCCTGCCGTGGTGAAGGTCCAGACCAACCGGACCTGACTCATTTACCTGTTGGAGCAGCAGACTCACATCAACTCCCAGGGCCATTGAGATGCAAGAAACCTACAAAGAAACGGGGAAAGCGTGCTGGCCTGAAGGTGAGGTGGAGACAATACCGTTTCAAGACTCCTGTCTCCAGCATACCCCTTCACAAATGTTCAGGCTATCAAAAACGAAATGGATGAACTCAGATCTAGACCAGAGGGAACTGAGAGTCTATTGTGTTCTTTACTTCACAAAGCTCACCCCTGCAATTCCCAACTGAACCCTACAAGCTGATGGGTTCTTCATACACCATAGGGTCCACACGACATCCTCGGGTAAGGCAAAGGGCGATGGGGTATGCTTTCTGATCAATGCCACCTGGTGCTAGGATGTAGTTACCCTGGCAAGCCATAGATCTTCAGGCCTAAAATATCTTACAGTAAAATGCTATCCCTACTACCTAACACAAGAGTTCACATTCACCATCCTGATAGCAATCTACAAATGAATGTGAAGAATGTCCTAGATGAGGCTTACACTGCCACAAACACTTTAGAGACAACATTCCCCAAGGCACTATTCATAGTGGCCGGCAACTTGAACCAAGCCAACTTCAAGCAAGTGATGCCAAAGTACCACCAACACACCTCCTACACCACCAGGGGACCTCTCGGCCAATGCTACACAACCATCAAAGATGACTACCCCAAACCCATACTTCAGAACATCAGAACGCAGCGCTGGGTGTTCCTCCTTCCTGCTTACAAGCAGAAGCTGAAACGGGAGAATCCTTTGTGAAACAGCGCTGGTCCGAGGCAGCAGAAGGCCCATCTCTGGGACTGTTTGCAATCAGTGGACTGGACCGTGTTCAAGTGTTCAGTGGAAAATCTAGACAAGTATGCCACCACAGTCATGGACCTCATTCGCAAATATGTGGAGGACTGCATACAATACAGTCAATCCAAGTGTTCCCCAAACATAAATCTTAGATGAAGAAGGAAGTTCACTCCGTACTGAAGATCAGACGTACAGCATGCAAGTCAGGTGACCCAGGCCAATACAGGAAATCCAGATCTGACCTCCGCAAAGCCATCAGGGAGGCCAAGAGGCAGTACCAGACCAAATTAGAGGCCCAAACCTACTAAACAGACTCCTATCACCTATAGCAATGCCTAAGCAACATTACAGGATACAAAATGAAGCAGTGTAAGATAGCTGACAAAGACACATCCTCCCTGACGGGCTTAATGTTTTCTGTGGTCAGTTTGAGCAGTTTCATACTTGCCCCGACAACCCCAGACACACTGTTCCCTCCATCACTGCTTCAGATGTCAAATCGGCCTTCCTAGTAGTCAACCCAAGAAAAGCGATGGATCTAGACAACGTCCCCAGCCGAGCACTCAGATCCTGTGCAGACCAAGTGGTGGAGGTGTTCACCAACACCTTCAACCCCTCCTCCTACAAGAGACTACAGGAAAAAAAGTAGGGAATGAGTCATGACCCATGGCAGAAGCTTGCTACACTGAGTACCTGTCAATCTTAAAATGTGGAACAAATGACAATGGGATCAGTCAATGCCATTAAACAAGCTGGCTTAAACACACTGACAATAAAAGAAGTATTGCTTTTAGCACAGTACAGTGCTTAACCAATTGTCAGTTCTTGTGTTTGCTCGATTTATCAATTAGTATTTGCTTCCTCTAAAACATACTTCTGATCATTCTGAAGTGAAGATACATAATTGGGACATTTCAGTAAATGGAATATTCAAATACCAATGTGGAAAATTTATTTTTGTGCTCAATCTAAGCACACATGTAGGTTAAAACCAAGAAAATAGCTTCACGTTTTCTTAAATGTTTTAGTTAATTGCCAAACATGTGACTTAATGATGAACTTAGGTTCAAGAATCATATTATTTGTGTAGCAGCACCCTACACAAAACCTCCCACATTGTAGGGATTCTATGTCTTATGAACCTAGCTTTTAAAGAGGTGGAACATGTAAAATTGCAATCCCACCATAAATTGGAACCATGGTTGAATTGTTGCCAACAAACTATGCTTTTCTATGGGATACAGTGCCACACTGAGATGCTACTGTTGACCTATTATAATGCAATTTGATGGTATTACTGACATTGGAATTCCCGTGGGAATTGCTTACATTGCAGGTTCCAATACATTTGTTAATAGATTCAAACTCCTGCTGACCAGAAAATCTCAGGATCATGCACCAGTGGCTGCAGTCTGGACCAAGTACACATGCTCACATCTTTCCCATGCTTTTCCATTCACAAAGTCGTGTTGACTATCCTTGATCAGTCCTTGTCTTTTCAAGTACATATAAATCCTATTCCTCAGGACTTCCTCCAGCAACATGCCCACCAGTGATGTCAGACTTACCAGTCTATAGTGCCCTTACAACCATTCTTAAATAGTGTCACCATGTTAGCCAACTTCCAGTCTTCTGGCACCTCATCTGTGGCTATCAATGATACAACTATCGATGATACAAATATCTCCGCAAAGGGTCCAGCAATCACTTCCGTAACTTTCCACAGAGTTCGAAGGTACACCTGATCAGGTCCTGGGGATTTATCCACCTGTATGCGTTTTAACCCATCAAGCCCCTCCTCCTCTGTAAGATGGACACTTTCAAAGATATCATCATTTATTTTTCCAAGTTGTCCAACTTCTATATCCTTCTCCACAGTAAAAACTGTTGCAAAATATTCATTTAGTGTCTCCCCCATCTCTTGCAGTTCCACACATAGGCAGCTTTGCTTATCTTTGAGGGGCCTTATTCGCATCCTTGTTACTCTTTTGTCCTTAATATATTTGAAGAATTGTTTTGGATTCTCCTTTACCCTATTTGCCAAAGCTATCTCATGTCCCTTTTCGCCCTCCTGATTTCCCTCTTAAGTATACTCCGACTACTGCCTTTATACTCTTTTAGGGATTCACTCAGTCCCTGCTGTCTATACCTGACATATGCTTACTTCTTTTTCTGGACCAAAAGTCACAATTTCTCCAGTCATCCAGCATTCCCTCTGCCTACACAGAAGTTGCTGGAAAAGCTCAGCAGGTGTGGCAGCATCTGTGAAAAAAAATCAGTTAACTTTTCAGAACTGAGGAAGGATCACTGGACCCAAAACATTAACTCTGATTTTTCTTCACAGATGCTGCCAGACCTGCTGAACTTTTCCAACAACTTCTATTTCTGTTCCTGATTTACTGCATATGCAGTTCTTTCAGTTTTTATTCACTACACCTACCACTCTTGTCCTTCACCCCAACGGGAATGTACTGTCTTTGGATTCTTGTTTACTCATTTTTGAAGGCTTCCCATTTTCCAGCCATCCCTTTACCTGTAAACTTCTTCCCACAATCAACTTTGGAAAGTCCTGGCTGTGGTACCAGGAGTAATTCAGGTATTTAGATATTAAGGACCTACTTTATAAATTCCTGCCTAACTTCCTACATTCTGTCTTCAGAATCTCATCCTTTTCTCTTTGTATGTTGTTTGTTCCATAATGTACAACAACCTCCTGCTGGTTCCACTCCGCTTTGAGAATCTCCTGCACCCTCTCTGAGATATCCTTGATCCTGGCACCAGGGAAACAAGGCAACATTCTGATGTCTCATTGTCGGCTACAGAAACATCTGTCTGTGCCTCTGATTAGACAGTCTCCTTTCACAATCAATCACATGGAACCTGATGTACCCCTTGTTATAGGAGAGCCAGGCTCAGTGTTAGGAATTTGGTTGGCAGTGTTGCATTCCCCTGAGAGTCCATCACCCCCAATGTATTCTAAAACAGAGTACTTGTTTGGGATGTGATAGCCACAGGAGACTCCTGCACTACCTGTCTACCCCTCCTATCTTGCCTGGAGGTCACCCATCTACCTGACTGTATCTGTGGTTTTTCTCCCTTGCTGCAACTGCCATCTATCACACCCACAGCTCCTATAGAGTCTTCACTGCCTCTAAATGACACTTCAACTGATCCATGCGATCCAATTGGATTCACAACCAAATGTACCTCCTGCACTCATAATCATCAATAGCATGGAAATTTTCTTTAATCTTCCACATCTGACAGGAAGAGCAAATTACCCTATTAAAAGCCAGCTTTGCACGTTAACAATCTACAAATCCAGAAAATAGCCGAGCCCAGATAACAAAGTGTGAAGCTGGATGAACACAGCAGGCCAAGCAACATCTCAGGAGCACAAAAGCTGTTGTTTCAGGCCTAGATGCTTCATCAGAGAGGGCAGCATTTGCAGTTCTCATTATCTCTGATCACAAATAGCCTAGCCTCACTGCTATAAAAATACTGGTCCAGGCTAACTTAGAATCTATGTTTTATATTTTTAAAGTTTAAACAAGAGACAGGCATCAGTAAAAACATATAATCAAACAAGAGCCCACTCTAGTATCAGAGATAATGGGAACTGCAGATGCTGGAGAATTCCAAGATAATAAAATGTGAGGCTGGATGAACACAGCAGGCCAAGCAGCATCTCAGGAGCACAAAAGCTGACGTTTCGGGCCTAGACCCTTCATCAGAGGGTCTAGGCCCGAAACGTCAGCTTTTGTGCTCCTGAGATGCTGCTTGGCCTGCTGTGTTCATCCAGCCTCACATTTTATTATCTAAGAGCCCACTCTAGTTACCTGTGTAGATTTACAAAGAAAATTGTAAGGTTACACTTTAAAAATTAGTGACTTAGCTGCTTCCCTGCTGTGAGCTCCCCCAAGCAGGCTTCTCTGAGGTCAGCTGTGAATTTCACTGTTTGTTTATTTTCTGCGATGAACTTTATTGCCCACAGATAAGGCAGCCAGAGGCGGTCAGATAGATGCGCAGGTTTATTTTTCCTTCTGTTTCACTTCCCACATGGTTTCTGCTCCCTATCTCTTCCTCCTCTTAGAAGTGCCTTTGATTTGATCTTTTTTTCTCCCAAAGTTCCAAAACAATGGAACAGCTTATAAAACAGTAATTACTGTTCCTAGAATTCACGGAAATCAGTTCCAAAACAGAAAATACTTCATAAAAGGAGAAGCTTTTGCAACCACCCTTTTGTTTCCAATCTCCATCTTGGATTACCCAGAATCGTAGCTTTGCACAATCTCCCTACTGCTGGAATGGGAGGTGAGAGACATCATGGAGAGTGTGTTGGTAGTTCATGATGTGAGTTTGATCAGATACCGTGAAGAATCTTGCGAAGCCTTACAGCAGGAGTCCCGCAAAATTTTGACGCAACTTGGACTAGCCAAAAACATGTAAGATTCAGCCTATATGTCTGTGGCAGTGAAAGAATGAGAATGTGTCAGGGAAGCAAGCTTAAGAGAGAGAGTGTGAGAGTGAGGGAAGGTTAAGAGAAAGTGTACATGAAAGGTAGTGGAAAAGAGAGAGAATATGTGGGTGATAACGAAAGAGGTGCAAGCTAGATAAAGCATATGTGTGGGGTGCAGTTAGGCAGTGTGGTAGGCATGAAAAGAGACACTGTGTGTGATAGAAGCTGTAGGGTGTGGGAGGCTGTGAGGGAGGAAAAGTGTGTGTGTATGGGAAGAAGTGATCTACAAATGCATCCAACTCCTTGTCTTTCATAAAACCCTATCTGCAAAGCAGACTGGAGAAGATGAAAACTCCAGTTCAAAGGCAAACAGCTTCCAAAGTCCAATTTCTGATGAATTTCACTGAGGTCTACGCGGAATGTGTGCCACCAGAGGTGAACATAACATTAATGTTAGTTGAATTTAACTCCTTAACTCAGTTTCTACTGACAAGACTAAACATACAATTCTGGTCATATTTCTATTGCGGTCTCAGTAGAACAGACCTTAGGACTTCTTAAGATAAGGTTTCAGTGCCTTTTCTAGTGTTCCAATAAGGCCTATCACAGAATAGCCTGGAAAGGTGTGCTATGTCATTATGGCATGTTGTGCTCTTTACAACTGGAGCGGTCAAAGGTAGGTACAGATGAAATTAAGGATCGAGAACAACCTTCTGAGGATAAAGATAAGAGCGTGGATCAGGGCATTGACTGTGAAGGATAACAATGACAGCTATTACCTATCCTCTTCAGCCTTCCCACTGACTAACCACACTAACCTTACCTGCATCTACTTATCTCTATCTCATATACCACCCCCCCCCCCCCAGCCTCAATACCGGCCCCCATTTGTTTCTAGGCACTTGACCCCCTCCCCAGTCCTGACAAAGCGTTCCAACCCGAAATGTTGACTTTCCTGAGCCTCAGATGCTCTCTGACTGGCTGTGCTTTTTGAGCACCACATTGATTGACTCCAGCTTCCAGCATCTACAGTCCTTACTGTCTCTAAGTTGCTGCAAACCAAACTGCAAAGTTTCTTCTCAGGATGCCCACCTTGAAGAAGTTTTTCTCCTCCCTACAAAGAGAGCTCAGTGAGTCTCTCTCCCATTTCAACACCCTGGTTAGCTCCTCTGTCCTGAAACTCTTCAACCACATTCTGAAGCAATCCACTACTACAGCCATGTTTCCTTCCTCAGTGCCTGTCTATACAGCTGGCTTATCTCCCATGGCCTCCAAATAATGTTCAGACCTTCACAATTTTGACCCAATTGTGACAACTGTTACCTGCAGTCCCTCCAGGGTCTCCAGACGTACTTCTCCCTGTGGATTCTCAGCTGCATGCTTATTGCCATGGGTTGATATTTTCTCTTCCTGCAGTCAGCCCTTGCTCAGCTCAGAGCTTCTCTTTCCCAGACCTGCAGGGTCCTCTACTGTTCCTTGAACTGAGAAGGATCCACAACCTCAACAAAAGTTTTTTCTCCACGCTAGTCCTCACGCTCAACAATTTCTCCTTTGATTCTACCCACTTCCTACAAACCAAAGGGATGGCTATGAGCACCTACATGGGCCCAAGTTATGCTTGCTTCTCTGTAGGATTTGTGGAACAATTCCTCTTCAACAGTTACACATGCACCATCTCCCCTTCTTTCTCTACTATATTGATGACTGTATCAGTGCTGCTTCCTGCTCCCACAAGGTGCTTGAGCAGCTCATCAACTTCACCAACACTGTCCAGCCAGCCCTCAAATTCCCCTGGACCATTTTGACAGCTCCTTCCCCTTTCTGGATCTCACTGCCTCCATCTCTGGTAACCGACTCACCATTGACGTCCATTTCAAACCCACTGATTCCCACAACTACCTCAACTATACCTCCTCTCACTCACTATCTTGCAAAAATTCTGTCCCTTACTCACAATTCCTCTGCGTCTGCCGCCTCTGCTCCCAGGATGAGGCATTCCACTCTAGGACTTACCAGATATCCTCCTACTTTAGAGACCATAATCTCCCCTCCTCTCTTGTTAAGGATGCCCTCCGCCCATTTCCCATGCTTCTGCCCTCAAACCATCTCCCCCCAACAACAAGGATAGTATCCCCTTTGTCGTCACATACTACCCCACCAATCTCTGAATACAACGCATCAACCTCTGACATTTCAGCCACCTCCAACCAGACCGCACTACCAAAAAAAAACTTCCCTCCCCACCTCAGTCCGCTTTCCACAGGGAATGTTCACTCCATGACTCCCTCGTCAGTTCCACACTCCCCACCAACCCCTCCACCACTCCCTATACTTTTCCCTGTAACTGCAGGTGGTGCTAAACCTGTCCCGAAACCTTCGTCTGAGGCCCCGAACAATCCTTCCAAATGTGGCAGACATTCACCTACACTTCACCTAAACTCATCTACTATATCAGTTGCTCCCGATGTGGTCTCCTGTGTACTGGGGAGACCAAACATAGACTCGGAGTTTGGTTTGTGGAGCACCTGTGCTCTACTTGCACCAACCAACCTGACCTTTCAGTTGCTATCCACTTTAACTCCCCCTCCCACTCCCCTGGTGACATGTCTATCCTCAGTCTCCTCCACTGTCAACATGAGGCCAAATGTAAACTGGAGGAATAACACCTCATATTTTGCCTAGGGAGCTTACAGCCCAATGGCCTGAATATTGACTTCACCAGTTTCAAAATTTCTCCTCCCTCATCCTGTCCATCTTTTGACTCACCTATCTGTTCCACCCTCCTCACTGACCGACCACAATAACCCTTACCTACATCACCAACTTCAAAATTACTGCACCCCCAACTGTCCATCTTCCTACTTAACTATCTGCTCCACCTTTCATACTGATCAACCACAATAAGCCCCTACCTACATGCACCTATCTCCATCTTACCTACCCTTCCCCCAGCTCCATGCCTCTCCTACTATTTATTTCTGGGCTCCTTACCCGCTTCCCAGTCCCAATGAGGGTTTTAGCCTGAAACATTGACTTTCCTCGTCCTCGGACACTGTCTGACTGGCTGTGCTTTTCCAGCTTCACATTTATTGACCATGACGGAGCAATATATCATCAAGCCCAAGAAGCCAGTGTGAATTCATTGAAACACACCTTTAAAATGAATGAGGTGCTTTTGGACTTTGCCAACAGAATTATGAATAGTTCGACAAACTGACAAGTAGCCTTGATGGAGATGTGGACCTTGATAGTTTTGTAGACCTTGACCTTTCCTATTCCCGAAAAAATATCTTGTTATCCATCTGATTGTACACTTGATATCATCAGGTCATTGCAACTCTTTACTTTCAAGTATCTACACATTACATGGTCAACTGACTGCCAAAAGCATCGGTCAGTGACTGTGCTCTAAAATTACATGGTTCTAAGGTTGGATAGTTCTTGGGGATCCTAACAGGGTATAATATCTGAGTGCATGGAGTGAACTCTTTCATGAAGAGCAAAGGTTGGGAGGAATCTTGAGGAATCTCCTTTTGACACTTCTGTCATTGATAATCCTTCAATGTTCTAGTATATGCATAGACTGCTAAATTGCCCTAATTGCTTGAGCACCCTTTTGTCAACAGGTACCGTTTTGTTTGGCTTTTCTCAGCAGAACAACAAACTATGAAGGGGATAATAAAATGTGAGGCTGGATGAACACAGCAGGCCAAGCAGCATCTCAGGAGCACAAAAGCTGACGCTTCGGGCCTAGACCCTTCATCATGCCTAAACTATGAAGGGGAGCTGTTTGCCATATATCCTTTAGCCTTGAATCACGGAAAGCTGAGACATAGAATGAACCCTTTCCAAGATTTGTGAAATCATCACTGACTGCATTACTGAATCAGAAGGTGTGCTGAATGATGTGAGGAGGCCAGGCCCTAGCACAATCATTGCACATTGCATTTAGCCCCAGTGTTGTCCACATTAAAGTGCGACACCTTGACTACAGCCATTAATTTCACAGTTCAAGGATCCACGGCATCTGTCTCTATCTGCAGTCAAGGAGTCAGTTGCTTTTGAAAGATGATCAATGATTGACCATTACAACTTATTTAATTTATGGGATGTCTGAGAAGGCCGCTCATCTTTCACATGGGTGTATTTCACCAGGTCCAACACTGAAAATTAAGTGCACCAGGCATTTTAACAATGCAAATAAACACATATTTACAGTAGTGAAATGTTATTCATAATGATGTTTCAACTTTTGCACATAAGTACCTTTAGTAAGTTTACTTCTTTCTCTGCCTCCCGTTATGTTTAAATGCAGGACCAAATCCCAAAGTTATGGTGGAGTGAGCTAGCACTGTGGTTGACCCTTTCGGCTCAGAGGAAATGGATGGGCCCTATCCTGTTGCTTTTGGGCCTAAAAGACTGTGGCCGTTGAGAATGTTCTGGTGAGAACAATATACAGGGTAGATGGAAGCCTATCCGACATGATACTATTCAGCAACAAATGTTACTTGAATAATGGTGGAAGAGGTAATCACAAGGTGGGGAATATCATTACAGATTAACGAACATATTTTACAGAACAAGTGATTAAATTGCAGCAAATAATTAAGAAGGCATGTAAATTTTGGCCTCTATTACTAGGGAGTTTGAAAATAGGGATCCTTGTTATAACAGTGCAGGATCTTAGTTAGGCTGTACCTGGAGTACTGTGTACTGATTTGGTCCTATATTTTAAAAGAAAATCAAACATGCTTGTATTACTAGAGACAATTGCAAAAAAACTCAATGAGTTTATTTCTGGGATGGGTGGTTAATTTATCACAAACAGCTGGGCTTAATTCATCTGAGATTAGCAGAATGAGGAGTGCTCTATTGAAGTATCTGCAGTCCTGAAGGGGCTTGTGGGGGAATTTTGAACTATGGCACACTTGTTTAAAAGTGAGACATGTGGAAATTCCTTCTCCCAGAGGATACTAAATATATGGAATTCTGTATCTTTCCAAATATCAAGGATTCAGGCCTGGAGTTGAGAGGCACTGAAAGACCTATTGTTGCTTCTATTTCTTGTGCTTTTCTGAAATTTTTAAGTTGCTAGTGATAAAAATTTCGCATTCCCTACTACTCACAGAGCCTTGTCATGGTAGAGTGAATGAATAGGACATTAAAGCATTAGCTAAAATCATCCAGGAGATGGCATAGAAGTGGTCAGATCCATTGCTTAGTATCCAGATGGGACTAAGAGTGACACTGAAAACACTGACTGGACTAACTGCATAAATTAATGACAGGAAGAATAATGAGATTGCTCTATGTCTACTTTGTCAATCTCCTTTAATATCTTATTGTTGAAAAAGTGGAATTAATGACAATTGATGACAAGAATAATTGATAATTATCTTATTGAACATTATATAAACTTAGTATGTACCTTCTTGTGGTGAAGTGGTTGGGTCCCTCCCTTGGACAGAGAGGCTTAGGTTCAAGTCCTACCTGCCCCACAGGTATATACAAGCAGCTGTGAACAGGTTGATTTGGAAAAGTATGTTAAATACAAAAAAAACCCTAGTGAAATAAATGATAACATGTGTGACTTGTTTAATGTGAGGGTACCTAATGACTGCTTTCCAGACCAGGAAAATGTTGACTGAAATGTAGTCTGGTCAATTATGTTGTTGTTGTTGTTGTTGTTGTTGTTGTTGTATTATTCAACACAGGGATCTCAGTACTAATTTTTTTTGATTTGGTAACAATAGACCAAAGATTCAAGTTCAAGTTCTTGACTTAAGGAAATCTGGGAAATCAGCTTAATATGAATCAAGACTTGGCAGAGTTAATTCAGAGCTTGGAAATAGCACTAGAGGGTCATGCCTGATCCATTTATAAATTGGTAAAAGTGCAAGAAAAATCTTTCAAATGATGCAATCAGTAATGATGTAGGCAGTACCTGTGGCTCATGGATCTTCGAGCAGACGAGGGGAAAATCTGAGACAAATTGAAAGGGTCGAGGTACACCTGTGGATGATTGATGCATATCTGTTTAACCTGTCATAGTGCAGGAAACATGGCCTGACAGACTGCCTGCTAAAGGGCTTAACACCTATGTATGAGACCAATGTGGAATATGTTATACATGATAATATATTAATTGTCATTGTTCTGACAATCCCAGTTTTAGCAGAATCAGCACCCATCATATAGGGGAGGGAATGTGGGGTAATTAAGCAGAATTATCATTACATGAGATACCATAATGTACTACCATTTGCAGTAGAGCTAGGGGAAAATACAATAATTAATAATTTAGATAGATATAGTGTAGAAACCTGCTCAGTAGTATACAGGCACCTGACACACTTAAAAGAGACAAAATGTGGATTAAATGGACACTACATGGGCAGCAAATAAGTCAATACATATTGCATATATGGGTGATGAGAGACATTGTATTAGCTTGTGGCTGCAGGAGTTTCTACACGGAAACAGTCGATTATGCCCCATGTACAGCCATTCAGTGTGCTTATAACTAAAGGTGCCAGCAAGAGTGGGGAAGGTAGAGCTGGTTGAAGTACAAAGTATGAAAGATAACATGATGCAATACCTAAACAAGTTTTCCTATGTTACCCCACTAGTAACTCTTAATTTGGAGTGAGGTACTACGAGTTTATAAGACATAGAGAATGGAAACATCCAACTAGTCAATGCTGATCATGTTCCCAAAGTAAACTAGTCACACCTGTCTGCACTTGGCCCATATCCCTCCAACCCATTCCTATTCATCTACCTGTCCAAATGTCTTTTAAATGTTATAACTGCACCTGCATCCATCATTTTGTCTGATAGTTCATTAAACACAATAACCACTCTCTGTGTAAAAATAAGTTGCCCCTCATTGTCATTTTTAACTATTTCTCCTTTAAAAATATGCCCCCTAATTTTCCACCTTAGGGAGAAGATCTTTGCTATTCACCTTACCTATGCCCCTCATGATTTTACAAATCTCAATAAGGCCATCCTTCAACCTCCTACGCTCTGGTGAAAAAGGTCCTAGCCTATTTTTATTACTCAAACCCTCCATTCCTGGCAACATCGGTACAACTTACATCATGTGATTGTAGCAGCCTTGTTTTAGACCAGAAAAACCCAGGAAGTACAGAATTTAAAATATTTAATGATCTCTTTCATGTTTTATCAACTTCATGTATTTAATGTTACTTTAAGGTTTATATTAGCCAAGGCACCCAGTAGAGCTGTATCACATCCAGGCTTGCTGCATAAAGTTTGCTGTTTCTGTTGAATAAATCAAAATGGCATTAGAAAATGTCAGGGTACAGAACAAAAGCCCATTGTTGCCATCTAGTAAACAGTTATACCGTGTATATCTTAAAGTTATGACTTTTACTTGGGAAGGATTCCAAACCTACCAGCCATAAATGTAAGACAGTTAGCAGTAAATACATAGAGAATTCAAGAGAAACCTCTATCCTCAGAGAGCAGTAACAACATGAAATTTGCTGTTGAATGGAATGTATAAGACAATTAACATAAATTCATTGAAGGAGAAGCTATATAAGAAGATGACAGAAAAAGGAATAGATGAGTAAATTGATGTGGCGAGATGAAATTAGTTGGGAGGAAGACCATGTGCAGCAAAAACAAAAGGCACTGATCTAAGATAAAAACAGAAAATGCTGGAAATACTCAACAGTTTGGAATTATGTGTGGAAACATAAACAGAGTAAGCATTCACACTGATAAACTACCATAAGGATCAGGAGCAGATGTAGGCTTTTGGCCCATTGAGTCTATTCTGCCATGCAATGAAATGGTTAATGTGATAAACCTGGACCACTTTCCTGCTTTTCTTCATAATGACTCCTTTACTGATTAAAAGTCTCTCTATTTCAGCCTTTAACAACATAATCTCTACAGCCCTTTATCATAAACAATTCCACAGATTCACTGTCCTCTCAAAAAGAATTCCTTCATATCTCTGTCTTAAATTGGTGACCCCTAACACTGAGAAAATGCCCACTGGTCTTAGAGTCTCCCACAAGGGGAGACCAATTCTCAGCAACAATCCTGTCAAGCCCATTAAAAACCTTATACGCTTCAATAAGGTCATCTCTCATTTTTCTGAACTTCAGTTAGTTAGCATCTCCTCATAAAAAGATCTCCACACCCAGGATCAACCTAATGAACCTCTGGATTGTCTCCAGTGCCAGTGTATCTTTCCTTAGATAAGGGCACCAAAACTGTTCACCGAATTTTATGTAAGGTCTCTCTATACCTTGTATAGGTTTAGGAAGACTTTCCTATTTTTATACTCTGTTCCCTTTGAAATAAAGTCCAACATTAGATTCATCTTCCTTATTACCTGCTAGCTACTTGTGATTCATGGAGGAGGACTCTCAGATCCCTCTGTACTGGAGCTTTCAGAAGCCTTTCTCCAGTTAGGTAATATTCAGTTCCTCTTTTCTTCTTGCCGAAGTGCATAAGCTCACTTTTTCCACATAACATTCTAACTGTCAAGGTTTTTCCCATTCACTTAATTCATCTAAATCTCTCTGCAGACTCTCTGTCATCCTCACTACTTGCCTTCACAGCTATTTTGTGTCATCTGTAAGTTGACAATAGTACATTCACTTCACTTCATGTCATTAATATATATCATAAATAATGATATCCCTAGTACTGATCCCTGTGACACTCCACTAATTATAGGTCTCCATTCTGAAAATGACCACCTTACCCAACTCCACCTTCTTACATTCTCCAACAACGGGTTCAAGCCTTAGCAGATGGCACCGAGTGTCTAAATTCCAAGACCAGGTTGGAGGAAATGTGGAACCTTGGGTCTAATAGACGGGAATACCCATGGATTGAATCATCTTCGATACCCCAGTCATTGCAAGCTCTTAACTTTTTTATATATATATATAAATCATAACGGAAGGTCACATAAGAAATCACAGTTTAGAAGTTGGATTAGCAGGGTGTTAACTAAAGGGCCTGCTGTTTTGACCAGTTCCTCATTGATTTCCCTCACCCCTCACCTCGATTTCCAAGTCTCCTCCTCTTGGGTCCCAATCTCTAACAACCCCTTATTCCTGGGTCCTAGCCTACCTCTCACTTTGATCTCTAAATCCCCTTCTGTAGGATCCCAATCTCTAAAATCCCTTACTCCAGGGCCCTGATCTCTCCTGCCATCCCAACCTCTAACTCTCCTCCTCCAGGGCCCTGATCTCCCTTCCCATTCCAATCTCCAACAGTCCCTACCATAGAGGCTCGATCTCTAGTGAAACCTCACACACATGGAAAATAGGCACAAGCGTTTCCCTGGAACGTATTATGTATGCTTCTTGGTGTCATTAAATGAGGCCAAATAAATAATGCTGGGAAAGCATGTGTAAATACAGCTATACAGTGAAATGAATAACAATGAGACATTTAAGATGAATAATATAGAAGAGAGTTTGGATAAAAGAACAGACAGTGCCTCTGAAAGACTGTGAGAAACAAAGCTAATGTGGGACACATGGATGTTGAAGTATCAGAATGATAACACATGTGCTGTAGTATGTAAATGTGAAGGTGTTTTGTACCCCACCAGTGTGAACTTTAAACTTCACAGTGTTAAGACTCCCTCTCCCTAGAATGAGATAAATGATTATAGTCTTGTTTTCCTAAAGTCCTCTTACCAATTCTTCAAGTTACTCCGTAACACTAGTAGTATGGTTACAAAAGAGTATGGTTGTTTCTCATGCCTGAGGAAAATTTGCATCCCCACCTGTCAATGTTCCCTCTAATTTGTATGTTAAACATAGCCTATTCGTTATAATGCAAAATATATTTCAGTGTTTTTGTGAGCTAAGCACACACCTTTCCTTCAATAGGACAAGTAGTGAGCAGTTTGCATGGTTTCTTCTGTATTGCTGCACATTTGTGCGCACAGTACAACAGAGGAAACATTGCAACATACAAGGAACAGCAAAATGACACTAGAATTACACCAAAAAAAACCTGCTGGTACTGGACATCTGAAGTAGGGTGTCTGGAGCCAAATGCTTTTTCTCCACATATGCACTCGGACCTACTGAATTTCTCCAGCAATTCCTGTTTTTTGTTTTGGACTAGAGTTACACGCATGCACACATACATACATATGGAAAACAGATCAGATTTCTCTTTACCACAAGGGAATGTGGAAATTGAGCTTCGTATGGTCATGTGAGGAGAGAGTAATGGAGTTGGCCGGAGGAAAGCGGCATCACACATGGGGGTAGGGGGAGACACAATGGGCAGCCAATCGAATAAGCAGCATTATGCTGTGGTGGACTTCCATTACAATTGTAATGACTGGCAGATGGATGGAGTTCTGAAAAAGAATTATACTGGATTCAAAACATTAACTCTGTTTCTGTTTCCATACGTTGAATAGTTCCAGATTTGGGTACTGTAACCATGTTGGAATATCATAGATTTAGTTTTGTCACCAGGAAATGACGCCCATTCTGGTCATCTCCTCAAGTTGCTTCCAAGCCCTCGCCAGAATGCCCCTTCCCTCCCCTAGTCCTCTCTCTTGCCAGGCCTCCTCCCTGACCCAAGTTCTCTTCCCTCTCTATCCCCAGCTGTCTTCATTCTTCTTCCACACAAACTTTTATTCATCTTCCGCAACTAATTGCTTCTGTTATACAGGTGTGAACAGCAACTAGAAAATTTCTGCCAAGAGGGCAGCACCGAAGGGGAGGAAACAGGGTATTGGGGAGGAGAGCAGAGAGGTTGTTGGGAGAGGAGAGCAATGTGGAGGGAAGAGAGCAGGAAGGTATTGGAGGATAGGATGGGGGAGGGAGGGGAGTGGGGGATTCTGGTGGGGAAGCAACCTGAGATGATCAGAATAGATTACATTCTCTGGTAATGAAACTAATGATGTTCCAACATGGTTGCTGTATCTAAATTTACTGGAATTTACCAAATTTACTGAAACTTTATTGAAACCCATTCAAATTGTGGAAAGAGAAACAGTGTTAATGTTTCAAGTCCATTATGACTCTTCTTTAGAACTCTGTTGTCGGCCTGTCATTGGAATGGAAGGACAAATACCTGGCTCCACAATATGGACAATGTTGTATAAAACAGTTAGTACCTGAAAGAAAGAACTGAAATCATGAGATAAACTCTGCCCATCAGGACATAAAGGGTTGTTCCCAGGAGAAGCTGACCAGTTACCAAATTGTTACCAAATTCTTGTGAGAATATTTCAGTAATAGTAATGTGCAATTATTCTTAAGTTGAGCTTGATGCCTCACAAAATACAATTATCTATCTCAGATGTAATGTAACTAGCTATTAAGTAATAAGTAACAAATTCATTTACTATTCTTTTAGGTTGACCATTCCAGCTGAAGATTTCATTTCATCATCCTTCCCAACATGACACCAATAGCTTACAGTAATACTAACAAAATGAATTGGTGACAGTAAAGTTATCTAAAGCTTCACAGTGGTGAGAATTTTATCTGTCAAAATTTGGTGGCTGTTGTTGACATCTGAAGATTTTTCTGCACATTATAATATAGCAGCAGCAGTGGGCACAATCTGAAGAAATATTCAAATGTACAAAAAGCAATACCCATCTGAGAAGAAGGATAAAAGAAAAAGATTGAAGTCAGTCATCCTGGCCTGGTGATAATCTGATAATATTTTGATTTTTTCAGGCTGGATGGGACATGGGGTGAATAGAATGTCAGTTTGATCAGAACTGAAACCATTTTGAAGGTGTGGGACTAAAAAACATCATCCTCCTCCCCTTCAATTGACAGTAGACCATGCTTTCTTTAATCTTATTCATGGTCCAGAAATCCCATAACAAACTACAGCCCCAAAATGAAGAATGGCAGGTTATAGCAAACACTCATGCATGACAGCAGAATGAAGAGGTTAATCTATCAGGAAAGACTGAATAGGCTGTGCTTGTTCCACGTAGAAATGAGAAGACTGAGCCATGGCCCAGTGGAAATCTTTTAGGATTAAAAAAAGGCTTTGAAAAGATAGACATAATCATGTTTCCGCTTGTAGGTGAAATCTAAACTTGGTTCAATTAAGTAACAAAGTGTGGGGCTGGATGAATACAGCAGGCCAAGCAGTATCTTAGGAGCACAAAAGCTGCTGTTTCAGGCCTATCAATAAAATCAATAGGGAAATTTGGGAGAAAACTTTCTGTTTAATCAATAATCGTGAAATCATTTCTTCAGTTGTAACCCAATAAATAATTTATGAATGTAAACATAGGGGGTATTGAGCAGCATAAATTTGCATCAATTGATTTATGGCACAGTGTCTATTGCACAAGAAAACAAATTTACTCAATACCAAAAACAAATATTCAAATTCACTGATACCCTTTTGATATTTTCAGCATTGTTCCCAACTCAGCTTACTAGTTGAGTTGAGTGGGAAATTGTGTTTTACAATTTTATTAGAGTTCTTTGAGGATGTAACAAATAGCTTTTGTGCTCCGAAGATGCTGCTTGGCCTGCTGTGTTCATCTAGCTCCACACTTTTGTTATCTCGGATTCTCCAGCATCTGCAGCTCCCATTATCTTTGGTTCAATTAAGTCACTTCTTACTCTATTCAGCCTAATCAGTCTTTCCTGTTGGATTAACCTCTTTAGTTCTGGTATTATGCACGACTCTTTGCTTCTTACTCTTTAAACTTTGAGTGATTCAAGTCTAGCCTCCCCAATCTTTCTTCATAAGACAGCCCTATAATTACAATTATTAGTATGGCAAGTCTTCTCTGAGCTGACTCCAATGCATTTATGTCCTATTTTTAAACTAAGGTGATCAGTACTACACATGGTATTCCTGATGCAGTCTCACAGCCTTGTACAACTGAAGCATAACCTGTCTACTTTTGTCTTCAATTTCCTTTGCTATAAAGACCAACATTCTTTGTGTCTACCCAATTACTTGCCATACATGCACTGTGAGTTTTTTTTTGTGATTCATGCACAAGGATACTCAAATCCCTCTGGACTGTGGATCTCACATTTTTCAACATTATGCTCCATTTTACTGCCACACTTTTGTTCATTCATTTAGCCAGTCTTTACCCCTTCTTAGATTCCCCTTACTGCATAATTTCCTATCTATTGTCATATTTTCAGCAAATACGGCTAATATTATAGTCAGATTCTTCATTCACATCATTAATATAGATAATAAATAGTTGAAATACCAGCACTGATCACTGTGGCACTCAATTAGTTACAGTTTGTCATCCTAAAAAGGACCTTTTTATCCTGACTCTGTATAATGTTAGTTAGCCAGACCTCTGTTCATGCTAAAATATCAACAACAGACATACTATGTGGTTGTAACTTGGGTCATAACCTTTCATGCAACATCTTGGAAATGCAAATGCACTATATCTGCTGATTTCCCTCTAAGCACCCTTTTTGTTACATCCTCAAAGAACTTTAAGAAAATTGTAAAACACAATTTCCCACTCAACTCAACTAGTAAGCTGAGTTGGGAACAATGCTGAAAATATCAAAAGGGTATCAGTGAAATTCAATATTTGTTTCTGGTAATGAGTAAATTTGTTTTCTTGTGCAATAGACACTGTGCCATAAATCAATTGATGCAAATTTATGCTGCTCAATACCCCCTATGTTTACATTCATAAATTGTTTATTGGGTTACAAATGAAGAAATGATTTCACGATTATTGATTAAACAGAAAGTTTTCTCCTAAATTTCCCCATTGATTTTATTGATAATTATCCTCTTCAGAACTGATTGTGGTTTGGAAAGGAAGGGCAATTGGACCTGAAAAGTTAACTCTATTTCCTCTCCACAGATGCTGCCAGACCAGTTGAGTTTCTTCAGCAATTCTGTTTTTGTTTCAGATTTCTGCCATCTGGATGTAGGGACCAAATGTAATATTTCCAGATTTGTGGCTGATATAAAGCTGAATGGTAATGTGTGTTGTGAAAAAGATGTAAAGCGGATTCATAAGTATTTGGACAGACTTAGTGAATGGATGTTGAAAAATGTGTGATTAACCACTTAGGAGGAACTGGCATGGAAAATATTTCTTAAATGGTAAAAGATTGGAAAGTGTAGGTTTTCATTTGTTCGTCTCATTCTCACACTCCCACTTTCCCCCCTCAACCCCCAATTTCCATCATCAGCGTAAGTATGATCATCTCCCAGCTGCTTTCACTTCTGATGAAGAATCACTGAATTTGAAATATTAACTTTTTCTCTGCACAGATGCTGTCAGACTGGCTGAGTATCTTCAGCACTTTCTGTTTTTATTTCAGATCTCCAGCTTCAGCATTTCTTTATTTTAGTCTCCAATCTGACGTGGAGCTGAAGCGGGTTTTCTTCGCCTGGGAAATTATTAACGTTTGGAGTACTCTTCCGCACTGATCAATGGAAGCTGTGTCATTTACAAATATATTCAAGACTGAAGTTGACAGATCTTTGATTGATAAAGATTATTGGGGACAGGAAAGTGGAGTTAAAAGGACATTCAAAATGTTGGAGCAAACTTGAGGGATGGATTGACCAACTCTTGCTCCTATTTGTTATGTTCTTATGAGACAGGAGAAAACAGTAATTCCTAGTCCTGTTCACTGTCTCTTGGCCATTGCCAGCTACCTCCTGCTGAAAACTCCAATCACATGCATGAGTAAGCATGATTATGTGAAAGTGAATTAAAGTGACAGGATGACAGAACTTGTGGTACTTTTGATGATAAGAGGCAGTGCTCTGAACACTCTGGTTTGTCCAGTATCTTTACTAAAGTCACCAAAAAATGGATGTCTGCATGAGTGCCTCAAGATAGAGGTCACATGACAATGGCAAACCCAGAAGCACATCAATAAATTACTCATTTCTGTACCAAGCATCCTTCTTTTCATGTTAAGAAAGCAAAAACAAATTTATGATATAACATGGCGTGAAGCTGGATGAACAATCTGGCTGAAGAAGGGTCTCGACCCGAAACAACAACTTTCCTGCTTCTCTGATGCTGCTTGGCCTGCTGTGTTCATCCAGCTTCACACCGTGTAATCTCAGTTTCTCCAACATCGGCAGGTCCTCCTGTCCCCAAAATCAAATTTATGTTATCTAGGTTGCTCACTATGCAAGTAACTGTTCTCTTATAAATGAGCAGATTGTAATTCTCATCAACATCTACACATGCATTGCACGCATATGATGGAATCTCACTGGGGCCTGAACAATGTGAGCTATGGTGAGAAATGAGACAGAATCATTCATGAAGTCCAATGAGGCCTATCTTCAAGTTGGGAGCAAGTTGCAAGAACTTTTAAATACCAGTGGTTGAGGTGAATTCTTACTAGGCAGTGGTGAATTGCCTATTAAGGGGGATTATTACATTTTAACAACCTCATTAATGGCGTATTTCTACTCATTAACATGCAACTTTATTATCCTACAACCTGCAATGAACACAGTAGATACTGAGAATTCTCAACATGGAAACCATAATAGGTACGTGACAACTTCAACTCGTTACCTGTTCCAAAGAACCTCCATGTTGGACACTGGGCACCAACATCTCAGGGCACACTCCATGAACACTGACCCTACACGTCCAGTGTCCACAAACATTGGCATCTGTTATGTGCCAGTCTTATAAACATAATGACACATCTTCAATCTGCTTATGGAATGCTCCTACAATTCAATGCTTTACTTCAGGGTGAGACAACAACTATAATTGCACTGCTGCAGCAAGGGCACTTTGGAGTCAGGAAAGTGAATCCAGCTCATGGACTGAACAAAGCTACATCTCTGGACTGTTTACTTGCTTTCAGAGTGCTCACTCACTTTGAGCCTACTTAAGCGTCCACAATTTCTCTACCATTCCTTGCCATGCCTTTTTGAGCCTTACCCCCTCAGCCAGAATTACTAGGTTTACATATTACTGTATTGCCTGTTTAATGCAGACACAAAGCCAGAAACCTTGTCATAGTTGTCAGCAATCCTCGGTCAAGTCAAGGGAAATAGCCTTCAGCAATAGGGTCCTAGCCAAGTAGTTCAAGGGCAGTCTCTGATCACATTTCAGGGGTATGGATGCAGTCAGTCTGCTACTCTGAATTATTAGAGTCAGAATACACTTATCATAAGGGGTGAGGAGCTGAATATCAGGATCCCATAACCTGTCTTGACTGTTTCGGCTGGCTCGTGGACTGTTCTCTTCCTGGAATAAGAGAGAGGCAAAAGGAGGGATAAAAGTTGTTACTCTTGATGCTGGTGTTTAGGCAGCACATGTGGTTACAGGGTTAATGTTGTCGGGGCTTGGGTGGCTGACAATGTGTGAAGTAAGATCTTGCAGGGAATAGTAAGAGTGACAGCATGAGCCTCAGTGAGATGTGGGTACAGTGGCAGAGGAAGAGTGAATGTGAGATCTTAGGGAGAAGACACTTATGCTGGCAAAGTGAGGAAGGTCATTAACCTTTTTACCGTATTGCTATGCATTCCTCCGGATGGCTGAAATTGCCACTTGCCTGGGTGATAACCTTGGAGTAGGCTGGCATGGTCATAAACTCCTCTGCTGATCCTGGGTGCAGTAGGATATCCTGCCTCTGCACCAGCCTGTCTACCAGGATCGCTAGGTTCATCCCAGGAAAGTGAGGGGGCTGATTTAGCTTTCTCTGCCATGTCTGGGGCAAATGTCAGGAACTGGGAGTGTAGCTATGGGCTAACAATTCTTTTAGAGGTGGTTCTATTGCCACAATGTCAGTCAATCCTGGGATATCTTTGCAGTAGTGGATTGTTTTGGTTATGGTGAGTGGTAGAATGGAGCTAGAATTGGATGAGTGGGGCAGGGTAGGAAGTTACTAGTTGAGTTGATATGATATGGCAAAAGGAACCACTATGCCTCCTTACAAAAATTTCTCCATGAAACTCAACAAAACTGACACTTAGCCAAAAAAATGTAGGATGTCCTTAAATCATGTTGGTCTCTTCATGATAAGTCTACAAAATCATGAGGGGTATAGACAGGGTGGATAGCAAGAAGCTTTCTCCCAGAGTGGGGGACTCAATTACTAGGGGTCATGAGTTCAAAGTGAGAGGAGGAAAGTTTAAGGGAGATATGCATGGAAAGTTCTTTACGCAGAGGATGGTGGGTGCCTGGAACGTGTTGCCAGCGGAAGTGGTAGACGTAGACGCGTTAGCGTCTTTTAAGATGTATCTGGACAGGTACATGGATGGGTGGGGAGCAAATAGACACAGACCCTTAGAAAATAGATGACAGGTTAGACAGAGGATCTTGATTGGTGCAGGCTTGGAGGGCTGAAGGGCCTGTTCCTGTACCGTAATTTTCTTTGTTCTTTGTTCTAAGTTTGAGTTTTCATGTGGGCTGGTCATATGATTGATATTTCTTCTCTGGGGAATATCATTCCAGTGGTATCTATTGTTGTTCTATTTCCACTGTTTGTGTTCTTTGGACCTCTGGGACTGATGGTATGAATTGTGGTTGGGAAGGTTGTCAGTTCGCATCTTCCTGGTCAGCCTCTTGCAGTGACAGGACAATTTCTCCAGTTGTGCTTCTGTTCCTGAGGTTGCAACAGGATTTATGGCAGTTCATTCATTATGGCAGTGCATATGATTGAGGTGATAGCTGCTTGATTGGGATAATTCTTGTTGAGAGCTTTGAAAGTTTGTTCTCTGACTAGCTCTCCAATCTTCAACTCTGACAATGGCTTGACAGATTTGTCAAAAGTAAATTTGGATTTCTGTCATTTCAACTTGATATTGTCACTCCTGTCTGTTACTGCTTCTAGCTTCAGTAGATTTTTTTGCTATTGGAAGAATACTTTGGGCATGGTGTGACATTAGTCTTCGTACATGGCTACTTGCTATGTCTTCAGTAAATGAGTTTCTGTAAACAAGGATTGGTTTGTATACATGTGCTGCATTTGGTTGATTTCTTTGGTAGTTTTTACTGCTGTCTTACCCTTTCTATTTGACTCGGATAGCATGAAAATGACGTATGGTGTTGAATAACTCAATTCTTTATGAAGTGTCTGGATTTTTCACTCATGACCTGAGGGCTATTGTCACTCATCACATTGACTGGAATGCACCGACAGCCAACGTAAACTTTTGGCTGTGCTTGCTGACACCCAGAAGCACATGCAGTAGCAATGAAATATTTAAAATACATGCAAATAAAGGCTGTTAAAGATCTAACGAACACCTAAACATGAAAAAATGAGTGTAGATCAGTGAAGAGAAAAAAGGGTTAAACAAATGAAAATTTCTTCTTTCATTTTTAAAAGTTGGCTTTATATTACACATGCATATGTGCATGCACTGTTTAAAAATATTAGAGGTAAGAATGTTCAGTCATCAATGATTTTAGGATTGTTGGTGTCAGCAAAATGTTGTACACTTCCTGGTATTCTACAATCTGATAAGTAGGTGTTGAAGTCAGTTGGTCCACCTCCCAGCAGCCAGAACTGTATGCTACGGTAAAGGCAATCAGTAGCCATGGGAGTGAATAGATCTGCTTCCAATTACATTTTTGGTCTTAGATGCCATGTATCATCAGCAGCTCTTTAGCTTGCTTAGTTTGTTATTTGTTACAGGTGTGGTGCTGGTTGATGTTGTCCTTTATTTCATGCTCATGTTTGGCCCATAAAACTCCTCTCTTACCTTGCTTAGACTTGACACTCTGTTCCTTAACGTCTTCCATGGACGTACTTCAGCATCTCTCCTCTCAATTATTTCAGGGTAGTGCCTCTATTTCCTTCGTACAATTTTTCATCATGGGCTGTTATTTGATCTCTGTATATCCAGTAGAGTATTGTGATCACAGCAGTGTCCCTTGATGCTTTCAGGTCATCCTTTCATTACCACTTCCTTCAAATTTGGAGAGTAATGGTCGAAGATCTGGTAAAGCATGAGCAAGTTTACTTACAATCTTTGATGTTCAACGAGGCAGAGAAAAAGCATTTGCTGAGGGTGTGGATCCTGTAATCAATAACCTGCTGATCTTTATGTGGTTCGAATCACACCCAGATCCCTGGGCCTGACACTGGACTTAATTTAGGAATGTGAAGTGAAGAAGGCAATAGACAGTAGACAGGATGACTGTATCGGAGCTGCCTTATGCTCCCATGAGGAGCTCGAACAGTTCATCCACTTCACCAACACCTTCCACCCCAACCTTAAGTTCACCTGGACCATCTCTGATACCTCTCTCTCCTTCCTGGACCTCTCTGTCTCCATCTCTGGCAAGCACCTAGAAACCAATATCCACTTCAAGCCCACCAACTCCCACAGCTACCTAGAATACACCTCCTCCTACTTATCTTCCTGCAAAAATGCCATCCCCTATTCAGAAATTCCTTCGCCTCCACCGCATCTGCTCCCAGGATGAGGCATTTCACTCCCAAAGATCTCAGATGTCCTTGTTTTTCAAGGACCGCAACACCCCGCTTCAGTGGTTGAGAACGCCCTCGACCGTGTCTCCCATATTTCCCGCAACTCATCCCTCACAACCACTCCCTGCAATAACAACCAAAACAGAATCCCCCTCATCCTCACGTGCCACCCCACCAACCTCCAGATCCAGCGCATCATCATCGAACACTTCCGCCATCTGCAATCTGACCCCACCACCAAAGACATTTTTCCCTCCCCACCCTTACCTGTTTTCCAGAGAGACCACTCTCTTGTGACTCCCTTGTCCGCTCCACACTCCCCTCCAGCCCCACCACACCCGGCACCTTTCCCTGCAACCACAGCAAGTCCTACACCTGCCCTTACACCTCCCCCCCCACCCCCATTCCAGGCCCCAAGAAGACTTTCCACATCAAGCAGATGTTCACCTGCACATCTGCTAATGTGGTATACTGTATCCGCTGTATCCATTGTGGCCTCCTCTACATAGGGGAAACCAAACAGAGGCTTGGGGACCGCTTTGCAGAACACCTATGCTCGGTTCACACTAAACAACTGCACCTCTCAGTCATGAACCATTTCAACTCCCCCTCACATTCCTCAGATGACATGTCCATCCTGGACCTCCTGCAGTGCCACAACGAGGTCACCCGAAGGTTTCAGGAACAGGACCTCATATTCTGCTTAGGAACCCTGTAGCCCAATGGTATCAATGTGGACTTCACAAGCTTCAAAATCTCCCCTCACCCTACCACATCCCAAAACCAGCCCAGCTTATCCCCGCCTCCCTAACCTGTCCTTCTTCCTTCCTATCCCGTCCCCCCACCTCAAGCCCCACACTCATCTCCTACTTATAGCTTTATTCCATCCCTTGATCTGTCCGTCCTCCCTGGACTGACCTATTTCCACCCTAACTCCCCACCTACACTCACCTTTACTGGCTCCATCCCTGCATCTTTGACCTGTCTGTCTCCTCGCCACCCATCTTCTCTTCTATTCATCTTCTATCCGCCTCCCCCTCTCTCCCTATTTATTTCAGATACCCCTTCCCCTCCCACATTTCTGAAGAAGGGTCTAGGCCTGAAACATCAGCGTTCCTACTCCTCTAATGCTGCTTTGCCTGCTGTGTTCATCCAGCTCTATGTTTTGTTATCTCATAGACAAGTGTTTCAGGGCAAAGAATCTCTGCATTTACTAAATGTAAAGGTGAGTATACATAAGAAATAAAAAGGCAAAAGTAATACACAGGAAAATAAAACAAAGGTGAATAAAAATGCAAGAGTTAAAAAGGCAAATTCCAACAGTGAAACTGACAATAAGAGTTATTAACTTAACACAGACTAATTACTATTAGAAACTAAACAGTAGTTTCAAATACAGACATTTTAATCTGACTTCCCAACCTCAGGGTTCCCGGCACTGTCACCAATCCACATTCCCCTCCCTGCTAGCTAGGCTGGATACTTTTGAGTCTTGAGGAATCGGGCTCACCACTTGGGATAAACACCATTTTGAAATAAAGCTGGCTGTTTCCCCTTGCCTTAGCCAGTGCCTCACTGAAGACTTTGGATGATGTTCAGTCTGGTTTGAGAACTTGGGCTTTCTTACTTTGCGGTGGCTTTTTAATCTGTTTTTCACCTCAGGATATGTCTGAAGTCTTCACAGTATTGTCAGTGGTTTTTGGAGGTTGTGGGTTGTCAGATCTGCTGGTTGTTGTCGGTAGCTGTTGGTTCCCCTGGTATGGAACAAGCCTGTGTTGGTAGGTTTCAGAGAGATGCTATATCAGATTAAAGTCACTGGAACTCCAGAAAGCATGGGTTGGCTGGGACAGACTGACAACTATGCAAGCACAGGGGTAGATGTCTGGGACGGGGATTAGCTAATTGAAACCAAAGGAAACCCCCCCATTCATGTGCAGAAGTTCTTGGGGAGAGTAGCTGTCTGGGATCCCTCTCCTGTTGGTAGCTGCGGGGATTGCTCTCTCTCCCAGATCAGGGCCAGCAGTTATACAGACTGTGTGTTCCGTTATCACCTCGCAAATCTCTTGAGCTATTGTTCCCTCTCTTGGGGCTGAATGGGTTTGCTAAGCACTGGAGTAGGTATGAATGGTTTTTCGATTGAGGTGAATGGTTTTGATGGGTTTGTTATGTCCAGAATTCCCCTTGGATGGGAATCTGTTCAGTTTGCATAGTGGTGTGAAAGTTTCTTTTAACATCCAAGATGAAACTGTTTTGCATGTAGCACTATGATATAGAATGTTTGGTAACTTTGTGCCTGAGCACTGATTGGAATTGAGTAGGTTTATACCTTGTAGGATCCAAATGGTCTGAAATTGTCGAGATTGTTATTTCCTGTACAAAAACAAAGTTGCTGGAAAAGCTCAGCAGGTTTGGCAGCATCTGTGAAGGAGAAAACAAAGTTAATGTTTCGGGTCCAGTGACCCTTCCTCAGAACCAGAAAATGCCTTGCTGTAGGCTGCCTTGCATTGTTTTAGCTGAGGCATGAATGGAGTGTTTTCCTTTGCCTTCAATTAGCTAACCGCTGTCCCAGACATCTGTCCCTTGACTTGTATATTTCCCAGTGTGTCCCAGCCAACCTCTTCCTGGCTTAGTCACAGCCCATGGTTTCTGGAGTTTCAGTGACTTTAATCTGATATAATATAATTCCTACAACTTCTGCCTTCAGAGGGTTTTTAAGTCCAGGGTATGTCCAACAACTGAAGGGGATTTTCACCCCACATTACACTGCATAGAATGAAAAACAGTACAGGGTCTTTTGCAGGCCTAGGGAAGAGAGGGTCTGAGCTGGGGTAGGGTAAGCATGAGGAAGTTTGGTGTATTTATGCTCCTTGATGTCCGATAGGGCAGAGATAAAATGTTTGTTGAGGGTGTGTATCCTGCAGTCCTGTTTGAAGAGTTATATTTTGCTTGATAGTTTGCTTGATTTGAGCAAGGTGTTTGTCTGTTATGTTTAGTGTCTGTGTGTGCTTGATGACTTCTAAAGCATGTTGACATGCTACTTTACATCAGACCGAGAAGATTTCACTTAATGTCATTGTATCCTCAACTGTCTTCATAGGAAGTGCTGCTATTGATGGCATGCTGGTGATGCACATCAGTTTCCCTTCTCCTGTAGTATCCAGATAATACCTTTGAGATGATAGTCTTTAAGGAAATATCCTAAACTTGTAAATGACTCTATACTCCTCTAAGATCTATTCCATGTTGAATGGTTTGATGTACTGCAGCATGTTGTGAATCTCTTTTCTTAATTTGAAAGATACCTATCTAATCGTCAGACTGCCTGGAGCTGAGACGAGTGGCTTTTGCTTGCTATCAATGATATAGATCTCTAGAACTTTGTTCTTGCCATTGCTTTGGGCTGTTAGAGTAATTTGTCTTGTTGGCATGACAATGGTGTTATCATATAGTTTCAACCTTCCTTTTTGAACATTTTGCTCAGATCTTTAAAATATCATAATGTTATGTAATGCACTTATGCCTATATGATACTCAGTGTTGACTCGATGTTCTCTTTCTGCAGTTGTCACTCCAACCTGAACAAAACCCTTTATTCCCTTTTGGCCTGACTGAGTCAACCAGTTGCACAGTAAAGAACAATTCTGTAGAATTTTCAGCTGCTATCTCTCCAGTGGCTATCTGTACCAACTTTTAGTGCTTCCTTCTGATCAAACACAGGTGCAAAATGATTCAGCTTGGTGAAGTGAGAACACTACTTTTCTCATGTTTGAATTACCCTTTTCCCCTTTGTGTGATGTCTCTGTTGTATTGGATCTTTCAGTCCTTTTAAGAGGGTAATGGAACACCTGGTTTGTTCAACCACACATATGCCTTCGCTACTAATTTACCAATTTGGCACCTCAGCATATGTTGATTGCTTCCCTGAATGTAACTTTCCTCTCTCTCAGTAAATGTGCTGTCAATACACAATGTCTCATGCTAAATACAATACTGTCCTTAATTAGATCATTTAATAGTTGCACAAATTCACAGGATTTTACTGATCAATGAACTCTTATTATACCTTGAGCCTGAATGTTATTCTCGCACCATTCATAAGTTACATTCACTTGGTGTTCAAAGGGTGACTTCAAGCGATTTAAAATTTATCCTTTTCTTTGTTTCTTTGGAGAGATATAGGGTGGAATATACTTTGAAATTTTCTCTCCCCAATATTGATAAAAGTGTAGCTCATTGGGACTGCTCTAACTCTCCAATTAAATTTGTTGAAATCTCATATTTTTGCCACTGTATGTGGAAAAATTGCCAGTTCTGTCTCAAGTCACTTTTCATTTCACCCAACACTGGTAGAGGAAAATTTGCAGCTTTTGTGTCTTACCAAGTGCTTTTAGCTATGACCTGTTTATTTGTTCTTCATGTTTGCTGGGGCTTAAAATCATACGACCATAAGATGTATGAACTGAAGTGGGCTATTCAGACCATAGAATCTGCTACTCCATTCAAAGAGATCATACTGATCTGATAATCCTCAACTCCAATTTCTTGCCTTTTCGTTATAATCCTTGTTTCCATTACTTATTGAAAATCCATCTCTCTCTGCCTTGAATATAGATAATAACCCAGCACTGATAATACTCTGTGATAAAGAATTCCACAAATTCACTACCTCTGAGGGAAGAAATTCATCCTCATATCTGTCTTTATTTGTGCGACCTTTTATTTTGAGATTATGCCCTCTGAACCTAATATTTCCCATAAGGAGAAATATGCTCTTCACATCCACTCTGTGAAGTTCCCCAAGAGTCTTGTATGTTTCAGTAAGGTTGCTTCTCATTCTTATAAGTTCCAATGAGTATAGCCTAACCAATTCAACTTTTCCTAGTAAGACATTTCCTCCACACTTGGTATCAGTCTAATGAACCTTCTCTGGACTGTCTCCGATGCCAATATATCCTTCTTTAGATATGAGGCCCAAACTGTTCATTGTATTGCACCTGTGATTTGACTAGTGCTTTACATGGTTTTAACAAAGCCTCTCCAATTTTATACATTTCCTTTGAAATAAAAGTCAATATTTGATTTTCCTCCCTATTGTGCAGTGAGCTTGAATGTAAACTTTCTGTGATTCGTGCATGGGGACTCCAAATCCGTCTTGTATAGTTTTCTGCAGTCTTTCCCCATTTAAATAGTGTTTGACTCCTGTATTCTTATTGCCAAAATACATAAGGTCACATTTTTCTACATTATAGTTCGCCTGCCACATTTATTGCCCATTCGCTTAATGTATTTGTAACCTCCGCAGGCTGTTTGTGTCATCCTGTCTACTTGCCTTTCCAAATACTTTTGTGTCGGCTGCAAATTTTGCTCTTGTATAGTCGCCTCATTCAAGCCATTAGCGTCTGTTGTAAATAATTGTGGTCCCAGCACTGATTTCTATGGCACTCCATGGGACAAGTTACTTTAAGCTGCTCTGAAGATTGCTGTGTTCCTCTTTAAGTAGCTATGCTTCTTCGTAGGTGTAGAGCTGGATGAACATAGCAGGCCAAGCAGCATCAGAGGAGCAGGGAAGTTTTTCAGAAAAGAATTTCTGAAGAAGGACTCAGACCCAAAATGTCAGCTTTCCTCTGATGTTGCTTAGCCTGCTGTGTTCATCCAATCCTACACCTTGTTATCTCAGATTCTCCAGCATCAGCTGTTCCTACTATCTATGCTTCTGTGTATCTGTTCAATACTCAATCTCATCCCATTCCTACCATCATGTTACAAGTTAGCAGCACAACAGCCTAGTTTGTACTGTGTATTCATCAAACTAGCTGTAAGACAGATGCCTGCAGTTAATACCTCATGATACATGTTACCTGACTACAACAAGCATGTGAGTACAAGCACAGTGTGAAATGTGGAGGACAGTATTTTACAGCACAGTAGTGGAAGAGGAATTGAGGGCATTGCAGCACCCACACATGCAAATTTTGCTACAAAGGTTGCTGTTGAGTTAGAGACAGTGTTTCTCCCACAGCATTTACATATGGGAGTAGTTCATTATTAAAAGAGAGTCTTAGTGAGGTTGTGAGACTTCAACTCACCAACATGAGGAATTGGTTTGTCCTGGTGTTGTTCTATATCTTTGTTTCTGACACTGGTAAGTCTAGACCTTGCAATACCTTTATTCCTTTCTCCATATTGTAATCGTTTGTAGTACAATCCACTGAGATTTTCCCTGATGTGTTCTCTATCCTTCCAATATATTGTCAGATGTTTCAACCTGACATCCATGGAATACTCACTGAAGACCAGATTCATGCGCCTGTTCACTATGAATGAGTGAGAGCAGAAATCAGTCAGCATTCCATTTCTGATCACTGTCCCATGTCCCCTGAGTTACTGGGACAGGGTTCTTTTCTTGAGCATTGCACAGTGAAATTGGTACAGGGCTATGGGGAAAGGGTGGGGTATGAGGATTAGATCAAGTTTGATACTGGTCTAAGTGATGAGGGCAGACATTGGAAATTGGTTTGGAATTCACACAATGCTGGAATGAGAGATCAGGGCAGTATGATTAGAACAAAGAAAATTACAGCACAGGAACAGACCCTTCAGCCCTCCGAGCCTGCGCCAATCGAGATCCTCTGTCTAAACCTGTCATCTATTTTCTAAGGGTCGGTATCCCTTTGCTCCCTGCCCATCCATGTACCTGTCCAGATACATCTTAAAAGACACTATTGTGTCTGCGTCTACCACCTCCACCGGCAACATGTTCCAGACACCCACCACCCTCTGTGTAAAAAACTTTCTACGCATATCTCCCATAAACTTAACTCCTCTCACTTTGAACTCATGACCCCTAGTAATTGAGTCCCCCACTCTGGGAAAAAGCTTCTTGCTATCCACCTTGTCTATACCCCTCATGATTTTGTAGATTAGTTCAGGATTGATGCAGGCTAAGGGGAAAGAGCAGAGTCTTGGTATGTGTTTGTTATCAATTCACAGTATTGGAAGAGATTGGGGTGGTGGGATTAGTTATTGATTGCTATCAGGCACTGGGGAGATAGTATGGCAGTGGGATTAGTTTGGCATTGAGACAGGGTTGTGTAAGTAAAGTAGAACAATAATTTAGAAATGACCAAATGCTGTAAACTTGGACAGCTTGGGCTGACAAGTGGCAAAGTTGTACATTCACACCACACAAATGCCAGCTGATGGTCATCTTCAACAAGAGAAAATGTAACCATAGCCCATCACAGTCAATGGCATGACCATTGCTGAAGTGCCACTATCAACATCTTAAGGGTTACCTTTGATCAGGAAATGAACTGGACTAGCCATATAAATAACATAATATCAAGTCAGAAGCTAGGAATCCTGCAGCAAATAACTCGCCTCCTGTCTCCCTGATGCTTGACCAACATCTACAACGTGCAAGTCAGAACTGATTAAATGCTCCCTACTTGCCTGAATGAGTGCAGCTTCACCAATGCTCTGGCAACTTGACACCATCCAAGACAAAGCAACCCACTTAATAGGTGCCACAGGAACAAACATTCACACCCTCTACCACCTAGGCACAGTCGCAGCAGTATGTACCATCTACAAGATGCACTGCAGAAATTCAACAAGGCTCCTTAGATAGAATTTTCCATAATAATGTAAGAAATAGGAACAGGAGTAGACTGTTTGACCCCTCAAACCTGTTCTGCCATTCAGTGGGATCATGGCATTCAAACCCACAGCTACTCTGAATGACAAGGGCAGCAGGTAAATGGAAACATTACCAGTTAAATATTCTTCTCCAAGCACTCATCATCCTGACTTGGAAATATATTGTTACAGAGATAGTAGGAACGGCTGATACTGGAGAATCTGAGATAGCATGGTGTGAAGCTGGATGCACACAGCAGGCCAAGCGGCATCAGAGAAGCAGGAAAGTTTGATGTTTTGGGTTGAGACTCTTCTTCAGAAATATAGATTTTCTGAAGAAGGGTGTCGACCCAAAACGTCAAACTTTCCTGCTCCTCTGATGCTGCTTGGCCTGCTGTGTTCATCCAGCTTCACACCGTGTTATCTCAGAAATATATTGCTTCGTTTTTCACTGTGGCTGAGTCAAAATCCTGGAACTCCCTCTCCAACAGCATTGTGGACGTACCTACACCAAATGAATTGCAGCAGTTCAAGAAGGCAGTTCATCACCTGCTTCTAAAGGGCAATTACAGATGAGCAGTAAATACTGGCCCAGCCAGTGAAACCCTCAGCTCCTAAATTAATTAAAGAAAATGTTTTCGAGTCATGTTCCCATTTATTTGTTGCCCTTGTCATTCAGGGTATCTGTGGGTTTGAATGCCATGATCTCACTGTGAGGAAAACGTGGTCAATGGGAGTAGTTTGATATTGATAGAAGATTATGAGGAGAGAGGTGGGGCAGTGGGATCAGTTTGTGGATTGGTAAATGTGTAGAGCAGAGGATTTCATTTGGTATCAATACAGAGCTCTGGGAATATGCAGGCCAATGCAATTAGTTTGGAACTGTGCCAGGTTATGAAGAGAATGTGAGGCAGTGGCATTTGTTTCAGATTGCTAAAGGGGATTGTAAGAGTACAACACAGAAGATTATTTTGAGATAGACACAGGGCTGAGGAGAGAGAGCTGGGTAGTATAAATGTGTAATATTATACAGATGTGTGTGTGCATCTCTTTGCCTGAAGGGTTGTATTGGTTTGATATTGTGTGCTTGTGCATCACTGCTATAAGTGAGGAAGGGTATTCATCTGCCTCTTTTAAACCTGGCTTGATGAGTCACAACATCTTGTTATTTAGTACATAGCTATCAAGTTTCAATTGAATGCAGTTACCTAGATCAAAATGAAGGAGATCCAATTCGAAGGCTTTCCGGAATGAAAGCCATTTAAGTTTTATTATGTGTTAAACCACGGATAAATAAAATCCTTACAGAAAAACATGATAAACATACAAGGAAGTGAGGAGAGGGATGTTTGTGCAGACAGAAGGTAAAGGCTATTGAAATTCAATAGTTTTAGAGCCCTGAGGCCAACAGCTTAGCTATGTCCCATTTTCTCTTCAGTAAGCTTGGAGGTAACCTTGATTTCTTAGAGTATGGTCATTTCACCAAGTTTCTTTTTCATTGATCAGCTTCTTGAGATAGAGAGGGGGGAGAGAAAGCCTCGCAATATCCTTGTTATCAGTGCAGGTTACTTTCTCTTTCAGCTCTTTTTGCTGTTGCTTTATTGTGCCTGGCATCTATACTATCTTATTTCAAGTTGGATTGTTGTAGGCAACATTTTGTCTCTCAATTGTGAATTTATGAAGCTTATGTGAGTAGAACAAGAGGAGCCCATTCCTTAGTGGCTGACAGGCTTACAGTGTCTGTTGATTAAAATCAAAATTCCACTACAGCTGGTTTTGTAGATTATGTATAGGTTGTCTGAGTTTGTGAGATGAAAGCAGAAGTCATTTTAGGTCAGTAGATGATCCATTTGCATCTGGGTCTGCCCAGCATCATAACCACCAGTTCTCAGCCAATTTGATTCACTCCATGTGACATCAAGAAATGGTTGGAGGCATTGCATACTGCAAAGACTATAGGCCTTGACAACATTCCAGCAATTGTATTGAAGACTTGTTCTCCAGAACTGGCCATATCCATAGCTAAGCTGTTCAAGTACAGCTATAGCACAGGCATCTATGCTAGAGAGATTTACATTTTTTGACAGTTCTTGACCACAGGCAAAATCAGAACTGAAGGTAGATGGGTAGCAATTAGTGGGACATGATTTTTGCAATTGCACCTTGCAGCCACTTCAACAATATTGCAAACTCTGCCAGTGGAGAAGTAAAGTTACTTACTCCTTTCACTTGGCTTGTTGTTCAGTGCATTTTGTGAACTTGTGCAGTTGAGTTTCAATACAATATGGTGAGGTTCTAACTTACTGTTTGCATGAGTGACTTTCAGGGTCCTTATGTGACCCCTTGAGTTATCCCCAGTTCTCCATATTCTCTTTTGTTTTGCTGTTCCTGTGGCCTTGATAATCATTCAGCCTTCCCTTGTTTCCGTTAAACCTCTTTATATGACACTAAGGAGCTTGTTTTACCCACAGAACCTATGACTTTGGAGTTTCTTATGCCTTTGGTAATCCTACACCCACCAGAATATAGAGACCAAAGTTACCATGATTTGCTTGCGCACATATTGAATGCTTCTGTTCTCCTCTGATTAATTATGGCATCCCATTCTACTTTTCTGTAGCACTGTCACCATTCATTCAGTAACCTAGTACAATGAGGCCATTGCTGGATTCGATATGCCCACTTTCTCCAGACATCAAAGACTGTCCCCTGATAAGTCCCCAAGTATTTGTGAGCAAACCCCCAGAGTGACTGTGACCCAACCCACCATCTAACTTGGCAGGACAGCCATGGCTGGCCATGGCCCACCACCTGGATTGACCTCTCATGGGCAACCTAACCTACATAGATTCCCCATGATAATGGGAACTGCAGATGCTGGAGAATCCAAGATAATAAAATGTGAGGCTGGATGAACACAGCAAGCCCAGCAGCATCTCAGGAGCACAAAAGCTGACGTTTCGGGCCTAGACCCTTCATCAGAGAGGGGGATGGGGTGAGAGTTCTCGAATAAATAGGGTGAGAGGGGGAGGCAGACCGGACTGTACCCGGTGTGGCTTCCTCTACATTGGGGAAACCAAGCGGAGGCTTGGGGACGGCTTTGCAGAACACCTCCGCTCGGTTCGCAATAAACAACTGCACCTCCCAGTCGCAAACTATTTCCACTCCCCCTCCCATTCTTTAGATGACATGTCCATCATGGGCCTCCTGCAGTGCCACAATGATGCTACCTGAAGGTTGCAGGAACAGCAACTCATATTCCGCTTGGGAACCCTGCAGCCCAATGGTATCAATGTGGACTTTACCAGCTTCAAAATCTCCCCTTCCCCCACCGCATCCCAAAACCAGCCCAGTTCATCCCCTTCCCCCACTGCACCACACAACCAGCCAAGCTCTTCCCCTCCACCCACTACATCCCAAAACCAGCCCAACCTGTCTCTGCCTCCCTAACTTGTTCTTCCTCTCACCCATCCCTTCCTCCCACCCCAAGCTGCACCTCCATCTCCTACCTACTAACCTCATCCCACCTCCTTGACCTGTCCATCTTCCCTGGACTGACCTATCCCCTCTCTACCTCTCCACCTATACTTTCCTCTCCACCTATCTTCTTTTCTCTCCATCTTCGGTCCACCTCCCCCTCTCTCCCTATTTATTCGAGAACCCTCACCCCATCCTCCTCTCTGATGAAGGGTCTAGGTCTGAAACGTCAGCTTTTGTGCTCCTGAGATGCTGCTGGGCCTGCTGTGTTCATCCAGCCTCATATTTTATTATCTTACATAGATTTCCCAACTTGTTTGCACTGGCTGTTTCTCAGTACAAATTGACTTGCAAGTGCTGGCAGTCCATCAACTCCAAAACATGTGCTCAATTCCTTGAAAGAGTGACTGAGATGGCTAGAGACTAAGGCAAATGAAGTTGTGAGGTTTGTGTCTTGCCGATGCTGAGTTTTGTGGATGAAAGATCCAGGAGGAGCATAACATTAATTATGGAGGCACTTTGTGCAAGAGAAAGAGCTCCATGTAAATAGAAGATCAATGACCAGCACAGCCAGGCTGGTCATTGATCTTCTATTAGCTGCAGTGAATGCTAATGAGACAAGTCAACATGTACCTATTCTTTATTACCAGATGAGATTTTCTGATATTGAGTTTCTCAGTTGTGGAAATGAACATCAGGAATGTGACATTATAATGATATGCTGGGCTATTAACGATATGAAAATACATAGGAATAATCTGCTCACCATCTGATGTTGAGATTCTGAAAACATCATCTAAGGCACAAGGACTTGGGGCAGTATGGTGGCTCATTGGTTAGCACTGCTGTCTGACAGCACCAGGGACCTGGGTTCAATTCCACTCTCAGGGGACAGTCTATGAAGAGTTTGCATATTGTCCCCATGTCTATGTGGGTTTGCCCCAGTTTCCTACCACAATCCAAAGATATGTAGGTTAAGTGGATTGGTTGTGCTAAATTGCCCACAGTGTCCAGGGATTAGCTATGGAAGAGGTAAGGTAACAGGGATAGGGTGGGGTGCTCATTGGAAGGTCCGGCAGTGCTGGTACCAAGATTCTTTTTCATCGGTTAGCTTCTTGAGATAGAGGGAGGGGGAGAGAAAAACTTGTAGTATCCTTGTTATCAGTCCAGGTTACTTTCTCTTTCTGCTCTTTTTACCATTGGCATATTGTGCCTGTCATCTATACTATCTCATTTCAAGTTGGATTGTTGGCTGCTGGCAGTCTGAATGGCCTGCCTCCACAGTGTAAGAATTCTATGACTCAACTGGGCAAGTGTGCAGGGAAAATGTTAGCCTATTAGGAAAGGTGTAATGACAGATAGTTTAGAAATATATAATCAAGTAGGGTCATCATGGCTTCATGAAGGGCAAATCATACCTGAAAAATTTGTTAGAATTCTTTCAGATATAAAAAGCAAAATAAATAAGGGAGAATCAGTGAATGTAATATATTTGGATTTCCAGAGATATTTGACAAGGTACCACACTTTAGGCATTTAACAAGATAAGAGCCATGGTATTGCAGCGTTACATTAGCTTGGATTGAGGATTGTCTAACTAACAGATGACAATTGGAAAATGGGAGGCATTTTCAGGGTGGCAGCTTATTACTAGAGGGGTCCTGCATGAATGAGTGCTGGACCACAATTATTTACTGTGTTAATGACTTGCATGAGGAAAGTGCATGTATTATATAGCCAAGTTTGTGGGTGACACAAAAATAGTTGGGAAGGCAAGCAGTGAGGATGACACAAAGCGTCTATGGAGGGATAAAAGCAGGTTAGGAGAGTTGGCAGAAATTTGGCAGATGGAATAGACAGTCAGAAAATGAGAGGTTTTGCACATTGGTCAGAAGAAAAGAGAAGATGAAAATTATTTAAATAGATAAAGACTACAGAAAATTACAGCACAAACAGTTTTGGGAAACTCATGCATAAATCATGCAAAAGCTAACTAATATAGGTACTAGCGAAGGCAAATAGAATATTGGCCTATTTTCAAAGGGAATGGTATATACAAATAAGGAAGTCTTGTTAGAACTATGTGAAACATTAGTTGGAATGCACTTGGAATGGTGTCAGCAGTTTTGTCCCCTTAGCTAAGGAAAGATATAATGGCAATGGAGGCTGTCCATAGAATATACATTAGATTGATATGTCTTCTGTATGCCACCACAGAGTGCCTAGTGAAGGTTAATGGATCCCTGATGGCACCCCTGAGCTTTGGAAAGAGGAGTGCATCAGAGCTACCCCTGTCAGGCCAGCTTTATTCTCTTCTGCACCTCTTATGTATATGGCTGTTGGGCTGGAGGTGTTCTTTCATCGTACGCAGATGACAAGTTCCTCATGTTCACAGATCCAGCTGACCTGCAGAGAATGCTTGAGTGCCAGGAGGTCTACTCTGTGGCATCTTCCACAATGATCAACTGGAGCAAGTGTTCAGGACTTCCAGTCAGTCCATGGCAGATGCATCCCCTGTCTGAGGAGGTCTGGTGCTTCACATGGTATACCATTCACCTCCACGACCTGGGAGTTAAATTTTGCCCTGCTGAGGAAACCTGGTTGGTGAACTGGCACAAGTTGGCAACCAAGATTTGTGACTTGAGCCATCCAGAGCTGAAATAGAAAAGGCACTCAACACCAATACCTCAGGTGCACATGAAGTAGCAAAGGAGTGCAGTGGGCTTCTGGATGAACTGATCTCTGTCTGCCCAGAACTCAACATTAGCTCCATGCCATGGACCCTCTTCCATGGGATGGTGCCCCACAATCTGAGCTGTCTCAGGGATACCCTCCCAGTGCCTTTTTGAACAGCACAGAGGTGTTATCTGTATAGGCTGATGCAGCATACTCTCCACTGCCACGCCATCAACACTGTGCAGATGTACCTTGGCATGATGTTTTGCTATCTGGCAGCAGAGACCCCCAGTGGAAGGCCCTCTGCAAAAGGTACCTTTCCTCTTACATCGGGGATCTGGGGTTGACAATGCTACACCCAGCGGTCCCATGCAACTGGTGACTGACTGAGTTTACCGGTTTACAGACCACATGCATGTTCTGTGGCCTGGCGGAGACGGTCTTCCCATTATTTGTTGAGTAGTGTGTTTGTCTGCAGCCCTTTTTAGTTTTTTGAAGGGGCTGCTGTTGAAATTTCGGTTGTACTTTGCCCACACTTCAGATCTGTGGGCACCCGGTAGGGGCGGATAAGTCTACAAGCCTTCTCATGGCTTTACTCTTGTGCCTGGCCAAGATGGCCATCATTAGGTCCAGCCACTGGGCTGAGGAGGCTTTGTTGTTCATTACTGTCGTCCTCTCTTTTGTGGTTACATCCACAGTCGGGTGCTCCTGGAGAGGGAGCATGTGATGCCACCCAGTATTGTCAAAGTCTTTCATGAACAATGGGTGTCTTGGGGGCTGAAAGGCTTCCTAAACCTGAAAAATAGCATTTTGGTTTTGTAAGTGTTTTTGTTTCCCTTGTATAAATTTCTGTTTTGCCTTTGAGTTGCCTTTGTTTTTGGGTGGTACCTCAGGAAGAGTGCTGTATTGTTTTCCCTTTGTTTCAATTTTTGACCCCTGGAAGAGCCAATGGGCCTGCTATTTTTATCAAGAAATGTTTATTCTAAGTTTTGACCCCTTGTTGTCCCTGTGTGCCCCAAGAGAGGTTGGTGAAGACAGAGTAGAGAGAAGCCATTTTTATTTCTTTATTAGTTGTTTATCTTCTTCCAGAGTCACTGTAATTTCATTTTAGTTCAACAGTTGGAGAAACATACTTTTCTGTTTTAAAAGGGTGGAGTGAGGTTTGCTGTGGGCTTAACCCACTGCTGTCTTCATTCCAAGTGTGTCTGATGGGGCTGACCATTTTTGTTGCAAAGAGTGGAGCGTTGTTTTTCGGACTGGAGGCTTGTAACCACCAGTGTTCCACAGGGATTGATTCTGGGTCCAGTTTTGTTTGTCATTCATATCAATTATTCGGATAAGAACAGAGGAAGCATGGTCAGTAGGTTTGAGAATCTTGCTAAAATTGGTGATATAGTGAACAGTGAAGAAGGTTATCTAAGATTACAGAGAGATCTTGATCAATTGAATCAATGAGCTGAGTGGCAGATGACGTTTAATTTGAATAAATGTGTGGTATAGCATTTTGATAAAACAAGCAAGTGCAGGACTTGTACGATTATTGGTAGGGCCCTGGCTAGAGTTGTAGAACAGAGAGACCTTAGGTTCAGGTACATAATTCTTTGAAATTTGCCACACAGGTGGACAGAATGATTAAGAAGTTATTTTATTGCCTTCATTATTCAGGCCTTTGAGTATAGAAGTTGGGATATTATATTGAGATTGTACAAGACATTGGTGAGGCTGCTTCTGGAGTACTGTATGTACCTCTGGTTGCCCTGCCACAGAAAGGATATTATTAAATTGGAGAGGGTTCAGAAACCATTTACCAGGATTTTGTCAGGAATGGAAGGTTTGAGCTATTAAAAACAGGCTGGACAGGCTGGCACATTTTTCACCAGAAAATAGGAGGTTGAGGATTGACCTTATAGAGGTTTATAAAATCATGAGGGGCAGAGATAAAGTTAATAGCAAATATCTTTACCCCAATGTGGAAGAGTTCAAAACTAGGGGTCATGTTTTTTAGGTGAGAGGAGAAAGATTTAAAAAAGACATGAGGGGCATCATTTTTACACAGAGTGGTTAGTGTGTGGAATCAACTACCAGTGGAAGTAGTTATAGTTACAACATTTAAAAGACATTTGGAAAAGTATATTAATAGTAAAGGTTTGGAGGAATATAGTCCAAACATAAGCAGATGGTATTACTTTTGTTTGGGAACCTGATCAGCATGGACTAGTTGGACTGAAGTGTCTATTTTCATGCTGTATGACACTGATTCTATAACTTTAAGTAATTACAGTATGTAAAGTAACTTAGAAGTACAAGTTAATGTGTGGCAGGGCAGCTCAGCCAAATGGAATGTCTGTCCTGTGGCATATGGGGAAACGTGGACACTTCTTGTGACTTAGCTGAGTCTATATGAAGGAAGTGTCAGTGTCTCCACAAATTTGAACTCTAGGCCCCAGAATTGAGCAGCTGCGGCAGTCACTGAGATGCAACCATGGACAGATGTTGTGCCAACCATGCATTCAGAGAAGTGGTCACGTTACAGGTTAGGGGCTAAAAGGTAGATAGGGAATGAGTGACCACTAGCCAGTTCAAGGAAACAGATACTACAAGGGTCCTCAAAGATTCCATTCACTAACCATTTTCCATTCTGCACATCAGCAAGGATGAGGGAGCTTTGAAGGTGTGCAGGAAGAATCAAGTCCCTGGTACTATGAGTGGCAACAGAGGAAGAAGAGCAAAGGCATACTACAGACAGGTGCCTAATTAGGTGACAGGCAGGTATTTCTCAGGGCATTACGATGACCCCAGAAAGGTTTGTTATGTCCCTTGTGTTAGGTTCAGTGATGTCACAGAATGGCACAGCACATTCTTCTTGGAAATGATGAACTGGATAGAAAATTAGCAAGCATGGTCTCTAAAGTTGTAATCTCCAGATTACTCCCAGGATCATGTGCAAGCAAGTACAGAAATGGAAAGAGAAGACAGATGAATTCATGGCTGGAATGGTTGAGGAGAGAGGGCCATCTTTGATAAGTCAACCCTTTCATCCCCAGGAATCAGCAAGTGACTTTGTTTTTGATCTACCACGAGAGGCACGATAGACTTTCTTCAGTACAGGAATCAAAACTGTATTGAGTGCTTCAGATGCAGTTTCACCAACAGCCTGTACAGTTGTAATAAAGTTTCCCTATTTTTAAACTCCAATCCTCCAGCAAAAAGACCAAAATTCTTTTTGCCTGCTTTATTATTTGCTGCATCTGGACCGCTATCAACTCTGCTTGTTGTATCCTCCAATGAGCTTTAGCAAACTTGTCAAATGTGGTTTCCCTTTCACAGGGCCATGTTTGCTCTGATTGATGGTGCCGAGCTTTCTAAATGTCCTGCTGTTTCTTAACAATGGATAGTAGTATTTTCCAAATGAAAGATGTTATGCTTACTAGCCTATAGTTTTCTGCTTTTTGACTCCTTTGCTTCTTGAATAGGGATCTCCTATTAAAGATTTTCTAAGCTGCTGGATCACTTTTGGAATCCAGTGAGTTCTGGAATGTTATGACCAATTCCTCCCCTGGATGCAGACCATCATTGCCTGGCTACTTTGTCTGCCTTCATTCCCATTAACTAGTAAAATACTTTGTCCCTCGTGATAGAGACTGTTACAAGACACTCCTTCTCCCATTAGTAGATTGTAAACATCTCAATGATATCAGATAAACAGTGCCCTCTACCATAAAGAACATGCAAACATTGATTTAAATTATCAGCCATTTGCCTGTTTCCCATCATCAATTTCAAGTCATATTTTCCACGCGTCACAAACTCACTTTAGCTACTCATTTTCTTCATAAATATTTGTAGAAAATCTTGCTGTTTGTTTTTATATTTCTTGCCAATTCATTTTATGATGAATTTTCTCCCTCTTTATTAGCTTTTTAATAATCAGGTTTTAATTCGAAGGCTGGAGGCTTGGTCAATAAATGAGAGCGAATGCTTTTGGCAGCAAAATTAGGAACAGGAATGGTAGTGGAAATCTTGAACTCTCTTTAAGAAGGAAATCAATGCTGGATAAATTATTTATCTTGAAGTTGAGATTGACAGTATTTTATTAGTCCAAAGTAGTAAGTCATGTGGGACAAAGGCAGGTGTATAAAATTAGAATTGAGATCAATCACAGCCTCAGTGAGTGGCAGAACAAGTTTGAAGCTCTGAACAGTTTCTTCATGTGACAGCGCACGTCTGTGAGCATGCATAGGTGCTTGTACAGATACCTTTTTCATGTGCGTATATGTTCAGCTGCCTGGTCAGTAAGTAATATGTGCAAATTTGCATTGAGTCTGTGTCTGAAGACATACAAGTATACCTCAACACACAGATTTCTTCATGGCCAGTTCAGATGAGCACATGATCAGGCAACCAATTTGATCCCAGATTTTGGGGAATGAAAATTGATATAATGGAAGTTTAGACCCCAGTGGACCATTGTAGAAGGGAAATAACACCATGGAAAGAGAGCATTGGTTGATCAAATGTAGGATAATGTTCCAGATCCTCATCATGGAAAGAGTAGTAGGTCATGGAATTGGTTCTGATAACTGCTATCTGTAAGTTTGAGCACCAGCTCACTAAGTATGTGTTGTATTGCTAATTTTCCAGGTCTGCTCCTTCTCAGAATGGAATGTGGTCAAGTCTTGAGTTCAAAGTTGAAATTTACAATAATTCCTCCTAGGGCATCATTTGTGACCATGAGTGGGATATCATGGATGCCTCAGTTGTCTGCAGGCAGCACAAGTGTGAGGTTGCAATGTCTGTGAACAGCAGCTTTGGCCCAGGAATAGGTCCCCTCTGGCTGGATAATTTTAGATGTGTTGAGACAGAGGATACCATCAATGAGTGGCAAGGGAGCAGAGGGATTTCAGCAACTGCACACATAGTCAGGATGCTGAAATTACTTGCTCAGGTCAGCAGTGATGTTTGTCACGATGAAAGGTTTGGAACATTTTGTGCCATAGAGTACAACAAAGGACTATGCTCTAATCACTGGAAGTGCTGAAATATTGATCTATTTAGCGGAGTGAATGTGTCCTTCCAGTTCCTGCATAACTGGCTTCAGAGGATCGATTTCCTCCTGTTCTGCTGTAACCAGATCATGATGGGGCTGAATGATGTGCTGTCCCTTTGTAAAAACCCAAGATCTGAATGGCCCCGTTTTGTTCCTTACTGGAGGAAAGGGAAAGTTATGGAGACTGAAACCATAGAAGAAAAATAATCCAACTTTGTGTTTCCCTGACAGGATCTTTCCCTATCAGACTGGCCAGTGGGAACAGCACGTGCTCAGGAAGAGTGGAGATCCTTTACAATTCCACCTGGGGCACAGTCTGTGATGATGGCTGGGATGTCACGAACGGAGATGTTGTCTGCAGAGAGCTGAAGTGTGGGAAGGCCAAGACGGTAACTGGGGCTTATCATGGACAAGAGGGCAGGCAGATCCTGCTCAGCGGGGTCAGATGTAATGGAACGGAACATTCACTGGGCCAATGCTTTGCCAACCCACTTGGTGCCAATAACAGTGTTGGATGTCAACATGCAGGAGTGGTTTGCTCAGGTAAATCAGCAGCTTTCACTGAACACACCAGGTCCCTTTCATCCCTTTCTCCCCAGCGTACATTGATCAAAATTGGCTGTGTTCTAGCTGTGCCTTGGTTTTAAAATTCTAATTGTCCTATTTAAATCATCCATTGGAAACTTTTATGATGATCTTAAACTGCCCTTTTTGCTAAGAAAGCTCCTGTCTTCCAAGTGGGAAAAATCATTATGGATTTTCAATGCAGTCCTTCTGAATGGTTTCTGAATATTATACAAGCCTATTTGGCTTCATACTTTTGCTAGACAGCATTTGGACACAATTGAGACACTTTGGCTTTTTTTCCAAATTTGGTTGAAGCACTCATTTTTACCCCTACTCAAGAAAGCCACAATAAGCTTATGAACACATTTTTAAAATTGTTAACAAAACTCTCTTAAACTATAGGTTTCATTTGCAATTGTTTCATAAGACTGAAGGAAATTATTTCCACTGAAAGAAATAATGCTCTTCATAAATCTTTCTCAATTGGGCTGGATGTAAGTCACTGATGTTTCAAAAGTCTAGTTTATAATTTACGTATTTTAGGACGTAGCTTTCAATGATAGGAATTAAAGTTTTCATGGAATAGGCGGGCATTGATAAACTGACAAGAATCCCTGAAGTTACTGCAATTCAAACAAGCATGGACTTTATTTGACTCCAAAGTTTGGGGCCATCGACAATTAGAAAGGGAAGATCATAAACAGCAAGAAGCTTTTTCTTCCTTTTGTAAAGGTGCAATAATTCTGGGAAGCATTGTTCTGAGTTTGTTAACAATGCAAGTCATTCAGGTAGTTTTCTGTTTAATGAAAATAAGGGGCAATTAATTTGCATTTCCTCCTCAAATGGCTATAGATGTCATGTTAACTTTCAGTTAGTGATTCAGCGTGGAGATTTGGTTTGAAGCTTCTTTTGTTCAATTTCTCTGTTTGTGTTTGCTGTCTGAACTGTGCATGCTAGTTAGGGTTTCATTATGGAAAGACAGCTGGAAAATTTATTCTATCTCTCAACTGATGGAAGAGATGCACAGTGGTCCTCTCAGAGTTTTAGGCCAGAATGCAGGTAGCAAACTCAGCTTGGAAAGCTGCAGGAAGGCACTTCGAAATCTGCCAGCAATCTGAACAAGGTGATCGGCATCTGCACATATAATTTGGTAAAGGTAAAGGTAAGGAAGGCCTCAGATTCAAAGACCCAATGGAAGAACTCCTCATAAATTCATCTTGGACGAATTCCTGGAATGCTCCTGAGAATTAACGTAAATTCTGGCAGGCGGTGACATACCTTTGGTTTGGTCCTAGGGAAAGTAAATGAGCTCTCAAAGTTTCATAAGTTAAGGAATTTCATAGAGGTATATAAAAAGTAGAAATGTGTTTATTGCACAAGCCTTTATAAATTTTGTGTTAAGTTAATTGTGTTTCCTTTGTTGGAGTCTTTTTGATGTACAATGCAGTCTATTTTTGCCTGTAAATGTGAAAACGGGCTCAGTCAGTTAATTGCTGTGTATTTGAATTTCTTCTTGAAATGTTAACAGTCCCTAGTGAGTTTGGAGCACTTGCTCTGATCAAAATGACTCTCAATCTATTTGTCTGCAGGTTAAAGAAGCACCACACCACTCAGTATCTCTGGAACTTTTTATGTAGTGCCTCCTTTCTGGCTTCACCTTCACCCCAACCTCGTAATTGCAGCATGACATCTCTAGCCCACTCACTAATCTTCCAATCTGGTTTCCCATTGTTTGATTTGATTCTGTTAAGTACGTTCATTCCCTCCCCTCTTTTCTATCTAGGCCCAGAAAAATAAATTGGTCATTTGTGTCATAAGACCTCAGAGCTGGTCCGAAGACTTTCTTGTCAATATTTTCCCTCAGCAGTTGCCTGTTACAGCCTCAGGATTTGTGACAACAGAAGCTTTCAAACCATCCGGATTTGAGGCCTTGACCCTCCTGACCCATGATTGAGAGTATGGAATGCAGAGCCACTGGTGACACTGAGTAGACATTTGGAGTTAGTAGTGGCAGATATTGACTTTTGTTTGTTCTTTTTTCCAGGATCAGGATGGGTGAGACTGGAAGATGGAGAAAATTTGTGTGATGGGAGAGTGGCTATTTTTCACAACTCCACTTGGGGAACGGTTTGTAGTGATTACTGGGACCTACACGATGCACAGGTGGTGTGTAGACAGCTCAACTGTGGGAGGGCAGTCCGGGCCACCACTGGAGCATCTTTTGGACAGGGCAGTGGACCAATCTGGTTGGATGATGTGCTCTGTGATGGAACAGAGTCAAGTCTCGATCAGTGCGTTGCGGCACACTGGGGTGAGAATAACTGTCAACACAACGAGGATGCTGGAGTTCACTGTTCAGGTATTAATGCACTAACCCATCTTTTACTTACGTGTCTGATACCACCTCACTAATACCTGAAAAAAGAGTGAGGTGCTGAAAAGGCTTGTGTTTTCAAATAAACCTGTTGGACTATAACCTAGTGTCAACTGATTTCTGACTTTGTCCACCTCTGTCCAACACCAGCACCTCCACGTCATGAAGCAGCACAGTTAAAGTTCACTTGATATATTCCAGGAATGAGGGCCTTATCTTATGAGGAAAGGTCAGATCGGTTTGACCTATATCTGTTTGAATTTTGAAGAATGAGAGGTGGAGTGGTCTGAACAGTGTCAATGTTAAAAGAATGTCTCCTGTTATGGGAGGGACGAGAAACAAAGGGCACCCTTGGAAAACGAGCGTTCGTTCATTTAAAACTGGATGAGGGGAATTGATTTTCTCTGAGGGTAGTGAGCCCACAGAGCAATGGAGAAAGGTTCATTGAATGGTTTAAGGCAGATATAGATAGATTCTTGACTAACAAAGGACTGAAGTGGTATGAGCAGTAGGGAGGAAAATGGAGTTGAGGTCACAGCCAGATCATTCTTGGATTTACTGAATGGTGGAGCAGAATCAAAGGGCCAACTAGCCTACTTCAGCTCCTAATTTGTATACTTGTATATTCATATGTGTGTAGAGGTGTTTGTGCATTAATATGTGCATGTCTGTAGATGTGCTTTTGTGACAGGAATTATGTTTGTGTCAGAGTGTACCAATTTGCTTAAGCGTCAGTTTACATTGGCAGAAGAACATACACCCAACTCGATAAAAATAAAGCAGGCTGTGGAACTGTTGAATGTGAGTCTAGAGTTCTGGATATGCCATGATAAAAGAGATTAATTAAATTTAATTGAATTGAATGAGCTTTATTGTCACTTGTACTTAAGTAAATACAGTGAAAAGTTCATACATCGCCACTTACAATGCCATCTTAGGTACAAATTCAGACACAAGATCTTAGAAAATAGAGAAATAAAAAGACCAACATTGTAGAAATAGAAAATATGGTACAATGGTCTTTTAACCCAGACCATTATGGCACCTAGTCTCCAGTCTGCACTGGGCCTTGGCTCCAGACCGCACCAGACTTCACCTCAAGGTCCATGAGGCTGAGAGATCACTCCAGAATCACCTCAAGACGGAAAGACCACATGAGGTCATGCCAGGCCAAGAGATGTCATGCCACTCTGAGGAGCTGCCACACCACGCCAGGCCAGGAAGCTGCCTCACCATGCCAGGCAGGGATTCTACCTTGCCAGAGTTGGACGGACCCCTTATCATTTCTGTGGGCAGGCCAGAAGTCATCGTGGGCCGAGGGTTTTCTGGGGGCTGGGAGAGAAGAAGGAAAAAGAACGCAGGAAAATAAAGAAAAGGAAAAGAAGAACAGGCGGAATAGATGAGCTCAGGCTTAAAGCATCCAACTCTGCTGCCATCCTGGGCCAGATTTAGATGTTAAGAGTTGAGGAAAGGGTGAAATGATTGATGAAGTAGTTCTGGACAGCTTTTATAGGATGAGTATGGAGGTCAGGAAATTGCATGTGATGACTGCTCTCTGTATGTTTATGTATCAACTCACAAAGTATATGTTCTATTACTACCTTTCCAGGTCCAGTGCCCCCTAGACTGCAAGGGGGTCTTGACATGTGTTCAGGAAGAGTGGAAATTTACAGGAATTCCTCCTGGGGCACCATTTGTGACCATGAGTGGGATATCATGGATGCTTTGGTCATCTGCAGGCAGCTCAAGTGTGGTGTTGCTGTGTCTGTGAACAGCAACTTTGGCCCAGGAGTAGATCCTCTCTGGCTGGATAATTTTAGATGCGTTGGGACAGAGGCGACCATCAATGAGTGCCCAAGAGACCAGAGGAATATCAGCAACTGCACACATAGTCGAGACGCTGGAGTTACTTGTTCAGGTCAGCAGTGATGCTGTGTGATGTTGAAATGTTTGCCTTGGCCATTGAGTGCAAAACACATCCTTGTTCCTTTTACTGGTAGTCCTGAGTAAGCTCACAGTGCTAGGGTCCAGGGTTTGATTCCACCCTTGGGTGATTGCCTGTGTGGAGTTTGCACATTCTTCCTGAGCCTGTGTGGGTATCCTCCGGGTGATCCGTTCTTTTCCCACACTCCAAAGACAAGCAGGGTAGGTGGATTGGCTGTGCTAAATTGCCCACAGTGTTTCAGGGATGTGCAGGCTAAGTGGATTAGCCATGGGAAATGCAGGGTTACAGGGATAGAGACTGGGTGGGATGTTTTATGAAGGGTCATTGTGGATTCAGTAGGCGAAATGGCCTGCTTCTACACTGAAGGGATTCAATGTTTCCGAGTCTAGCAGCTGACAGTCAGGACACTGAATGGCCCTCGTATTCTGAGGCAATAGTCATGAGGGAATGAATGCTACCCCTCCTGCTTCTGTGTAATAATTTTAAGGGACTGAATGTATGATTGCTCAAGAAATTTAATTGTCTCTTCATGTTCATGTTAAATAACCTATAAGGGGCTGAATGGCCTCCTCTTGTTTCTTAATGGAGGAAGGCTAAACATATGGAGATTGAAATCATAGTGACAGAATGATCTGACCTTGTGTTTCCCTTATAGGATCTTTCCCTGTCAGACTGGCTGATGGGAACAATATTTGTTCAGGGAGAGTGGAGATCCTTTATAAGTCCACCTGGGGCACAGTCTGTGATAACGGCTGGAATCTCACCAATGGAGACATAGTCTGCAGACAGCTAAATTGTGGGAAAGCCAAGTCGGTAACTGGGGCTTATCATGGACAAGGGGGCGGGGAGATCCTACTCAGTGGGGTCAGATGTAATGGAACGGAACACTCACTGGACCAGTGCATTGCCAACCCGCTTGGTGCCAACCACAGTACTGGATGTCTACTTGCTGGAGTCATATGCTCAGGTAAATCAGCAGCTTTAATTCAGCTTGCATTAAAACAGTTTGGTGTTCCACACATCTCACATCATGTCCTTTTCATCTTAGTGCTCGCATTGAATGTACCATCCATTAGATTTTGGTCCAGCAGTGTGTTAGTTTTAAGATTTTCATCTTCCTTTCTGAACTACTCCCCGGTCTTGGTTTTCCTTATCTTTGTAATCTGTGCCAGTTCTGGAATTTCATCCTAATGTTCAAATCCCTCTATGACCTTCAACCCCTCCCTATTTCCATAACCCAGTGCAGAATAACTTGCTTACTTGGCACTCCATTTGACAGCTTAAACATTCTCTCCCTCCACCAGCAATGCATAGAGGTAGCTAGTTACCAACTGTCAAGACTCAAGAGCACTTTCCAAACTCATGACCTCTACCAGCTAGAAGAAGTGGGGCAACAGACACAAGATGTGATGTGCAATTTGCTCAGCATGTCACCCTGATTTGGAAAGTACTGGCTGGCCTGTCGCTGTCCATTCCTTTTGGTTGTACTCTAGAAATCACTTCATAACTGTGGGTAGGTGTTACCACATGGATTGCAGCAGTTCCTTTGATTATTGAAGAACAATAAATGTCATCCTTGTTAGTGATGCCCAAATTCATTCTGATTTTTTTGTAGTAGTTTTATACATCTAGCACCTTGCAAGGCCATTTTTATAAAAATGTATTCAGAAGAATTGAAGTATGTTATGAATACATCTGAGGGACCTGACGGTGACTAGGATATAAATGCAGTGAGTGTGGTCTGCAGATTGTTGAACTGTGGAACACCCTGTTGGCAACTGTAGACACCTTCTGTGGAGAGAGCACCAAAATTATCTGGTTAAATGATGCAGTTAAGGATCAACTTACATCAAGGATCAGTTAAGGATAGCTAATTTCCTTCACTAATGAATGATATGTGGATCAGATGGGTCTTTACATTGATCAACAATAGTTTAATCGTTACTGTTATTGGGAGTAGCTTTTCATTCCAGAGTAAATAAAATTGAATTTAAATTCTACAAGTTGCTATTGTGTGATTTTTAACCCGTGTATTTAAAGCATTAGGTTGGGTGTTCGGAAACATGACCGCTATGCTGCCATTCACTTAACTGTAAAAATGCATGTCTCCACAGATTATCCAAAACTAGTTTGCCATATTTTTCAAAATTCTCCAACTCTTTTGCAGGTCCAGTGCCTATACGGCTGGCGAATGGTACCAACATGTGCTCAGGGAGAGTTGAAATCTATCGCAAATACATCTGGGGGACAGTCTGTGATAATGACTGGGATATAAATGCAGCACAGGTGGTCTGCAGAGTGTTGAACTGTGGGAAAGCCCTGCTGGCACCTAGAGGCTCCCACTATGGAGAGGGGGCTGGGGCCATTTGGTTGGATGATGTGTGGTGTAAGGGATCAGAGTCTGCTCTTGAACAGTGCTTTGCCAAACCATGGGTGTGTAAAAACTGCACACATAAGAAGGATGCTGGAATTACCTGTTCAGGTGAGTGAAATTATCTGTTAGTTCTTTCACAATTGTTATGATATGGAGACAGCAAAACCAAATCAGCCTTTTGTCTCAGTATTCACAACACAGTAAAATTAAAACTTTCAAAGGTCCTCAAAAGGATCTCAAAATCCCCAGAGATTCTCAACAAAATTTTTGAAAAAGCAATCCCAGACTTTGCAAATAATCAAATCTTGATATTGGTTTGTAGCTTAAACAAAAGACTCAGCGATTTATTAACAATGTAGTAACTTTAGGGGAGCAAAATTACACAGGAAAGTAATCTAATTGGATTATGCTATGAACCCAAAAACCTTTGTTTTCAGCCCTGTTCGGACAGAAGACAGACAAATAAACACGGTTAATGGATAAATAAAAGAAGATAATGAAAGCAGCCAGATTACTTAAGTGGTTTTCACAATGCATTGTTCCACAGCAACAGACGATGCTTTCTTGGTTGATTTTCCGAAGATGTCTATCAGGGTCACATTTATAATTTACTCAGATAAACGTAGTAATACCAATAACTTTGTTTTCTATTCTTTGAGCTTCTAAGCATTGCTCACAGGAGTTTAGGCAAGGAGCTGTCAAATCTTCATGCTAGCATCAACAGCCAGATTTGTTTTCACAGAAAATACAGTCAAAGTCTGACCACTTCTTGACAGACTGAGTGTCTCCCCCACAAGTTTCCAGTTACCATTCAACACCTGCCATTTGCTTGAGCATATGGTCTTTTCCAGTCTTGCGGGAACCAGTTCTACTGAACTCATTCAAAACCAACTTCTGCTATCTGTTTACACTAAATGCTCCTCCCTGGTGATGAAACATCTGGAGAAATGTTTACCCAGGAACCAACCTGCAATTAACTTCCAGGCCTGGCTCATGATTAATCAAAAGTTTGGTTGGTGTGATTTCCTTATAACACAAAATGTTACGCATAGTCCAAAAGTCATCCTTAGTTCTCAGTTCCCTAAAATTGATTAAAAGAGTAAAATAAAACTGATGAAAAATCAGTAGGGGCTGTAACACAATCTATCTCTGTGATGTTTTTACACCTCATCATTTATCCAGTACTCGGACAAAAGTTTATCTTTTATTCCTTTCTTATGTATGTATATGGCACAATTTCAAGGATGTAAATGCTTTAGACAGGGTGCAGAAATGATTTGCAATATCAATTTAAGCATAAGGGACTTCAGTTACATGGAGAGATTGGAGTAGCCCTGTTGTTTCTCCTTAGAGAAGAAAGGATGAAAAGGAAATTTGATAGAAGTGTTCAAAAAGATGAAAGGTTTGGATCGAGCAGATAGAGAGAGCTGTTCCCTTTGCATATGGGTTGTGAACCAGAGGGCATTGAATTAAGGTGATTGCTAAAATTACCAAAGAGGTGAAGCTTTTCTATGGAGTGAATGATTTGCAATACAGTACCCTGACAGTTTGATGAAAACACTTTCAGTCATACTCTTCCTGTTCTCTTTTGAAAGTTATCTGAAGAGAAAAATTTTACAAGGAAAGAGTAAGGGAAGTGAGACAAGCTGATGTGTTGTTACAGGCAAATGGCCCATTCTATGTTATGAGCATTCAATGGTTTTATGATTCAGCCCAGGGAAATTGAGTTTTTGGGGATCTTCCATCTTTCCAACATTTAATTGGAGCAATATTTAACTTATTCAGAACTGGATTTTATGACTAATACTGAGACAAATCAGCGACAGTATTCCCATCTCTAATCTAGGTCCAGTACCCATCCGGCTGGTGAATGGGACCAATATGTGTTCTGGGCGAGTTGAAGTCCACCGTAACTCCAGCTGGGGGACTGTCTGTGACGATTGCTGGGATATCAATGCAGCAAGTGTTGTCTGTAGGGCGTTGAATTGTGGGACAGCCCTGTCAGCACAGTCTGGAGCCTACTACGGAGAGGGAACTGGTGACATCTGGATTGGGAGAGTGAAGTGTCTTGGAATAGAGCCTGCTCTCGATCAGTGCTCTTTCAATCCTGGGGTGGTAAAGAACTGCAAACACAGCCAGGATGCTGGAGTTATCTGTTCAGGTGAATGCACACTCTTGACACTCTTCTGCTTATTCTCTTCACCTTTATAATCTCTCCCAGTTGACACCCACTTTCATATCGTACTTGTATGCATTAATATGCGAGCTGGTCTAGTCTCACTCTAGGAAACTTCCTGAGGAAGTTCACCAGACCCAAAACGTTAACCCTGTTTTTTTTTCACAATTGCTGCTAGACCTGCTGAGCTTTTCCAGCAACTTCTGTTTTTGTTCCTGATTTACAGCATCTGCAGTTCTTTCCGTTTTTTTTATGTAGTTCCACTCTCCTTTCACTCCCTGCACCCTATAATATCCCACCCAATCTATTTTCACTGACGCTCCCATGTTTAATTGCCTGGAGGGCAGTTATGAGTCAATCACATTGCTCTGGATCTGGAATCATACAGAGACCAGACCAGGTAGGGATGGCAGTTTCCTTCCCTAAAGGGACACTGGTGAACCAGATGGGTTTAACTAAACATCAACAAGAGCTTCATGGTTATCGGTACTTTCAATTTCAGATTTTTATTCAATTCAAATTCCACCTGCTACGATGAAATTTGAAGCCAGGTGCTGAGAACATTACCTGAGTCACTGGATTAACATTCTAGCGATCATAACACTGGAATATCACCTCGTCCATACTAACATCGAGTGAATCTATGCTCCGTCTTTCACTTTCTTTTTAAAGGATTATCGTGTAGAGTATCGTGATGCAATGTTAAATCTGCCCCTAGTTTTCCAAATGTGGCCTACTCTGAGATATAAATTCAGTAGACCAGGACCAGTTTTCAGTCCCTGTGAAAAATTCAGACATCAAACCCAGTGTAAGTACCCAGACCAATTTAACATATTCTCATCTCTTTCCAGGTCCAGTTCCTGTACGGCTGATAAATGGCACTAACCTGTGCTCTGGGAGGGTTGAAGTCTATCATAACTCCATCTGGGGAACTGTCTGTGGCAATGGCTGGGGTATAAATGCAGCGAGTGTGGTCTGTAGAATGTTGAACTGTGGGACAGCCCTTTTAGCATGGGCTGAAGCCGAATATGGACAAGGGTTTGGAATAATCTGGTTGGATAACTTCAGATGCAGTGGGTCAGAGTCTACCATCGAGCAGTGTTCTGCCAATCCATGGGGTGTGAATAACTGCACGCACAGCCAGGATGCTGGAGTAACCTGCTCAGGTGAGTGCAAGCCACCTGTTCCTTACATTCATTAGTTCTTTTGCCATGTACCTTTGATGAGAGAGATTCCCAAAACACATATGCCATGACCACAGGCCAGCAGGGAGAGTGGTAATCTAGATTAGAATTGATGTAGGGATATGGGGAGAGAACTGGGGCGATAGAATTAGATCGGTAATGATACCAAACTGCAGGATGAGTGCAAAACCTTTGGAGTGATTAGGGAGATAGATAAGAATTTGATGGGACAACTGGGGTTAGTTTTAGATTAAAGTTTCTTTTCAGAGAGATAAGAGCAAAGATTTTGGGTTAATTTCAGATTTAGAAGGAGTGATTAGGGTGGTCACGAGATAACAAAGTGCGGAGCTGAATGAACAGAGCAGGCCAAGCAGCATCTTAGGAGCACAAAAGCTGACATTTCGGGAGAGACCTTTCACCAGAAAAAGGGAATGGGGAGAGTATTCTGAAATAAATAGGGAGAGTGGGGGAGGCGGATGGATAGAGGAGAAGATAGGTGGAGAGGAGAGTATAGGTGGGGAGGTAGGGAGGAGATAGGTCAGTCTGGGGAGGACGGACATGTCAAGGGGGCGGGGTGAGGTTAGTAGGTAGGAAATGGAGGTGTGGCTTGAGGTGGGAGGAGAGGATAGGTGAGAGGAAGAACAGGTTAGGGAGGCGGGGACGTGCTGGGCTGGTTTTGGCATGCAGTGGGGGGAGGGGAGATTTTGAAGCTTGTGAAATCCACATTGATACCATTGGGCTGCAGGGTTCCCAAGCAGAATATGAGTTGCTGTTCCTGCAACCTTTGGATGGCATCATTATGGCACTGCAGAAGGCCCAGGATGGACAAGTCATCTAAGGAATGGGAGGGGGAGTTAAAATAGTTCACGGCTGGGAGGTGCAGTTGTTCTTTGTGAACCGAGTATAGCTGTTCTGCAGAGTGGTCCCTCAGCCTCCGCTTGGTTTCCCCAGTGTAGAGGAAGCCACAATGGCTACAGTGGATGCAGTATACCACATTGGCAGATGTGCAGGTGAACATCTGCTTGATGTGGAAAGTCATCTTGGGGACTGGGATGGGAGTGAGGGAGGAGGTGTGGGGTCAAGTGTATCACTTCCTGCGGTTGCAGGGGAAAGTACAGGTTATGGTGTGGTTGGAGGGGAGTGTGGAGTGGACAAAGGAGTCGCGGAGAGTGGTCTCCCCAGAAGGCAGACAAGGCTGGGGTTGGAAAAATGTCTTTGGTGGTGGGGTCGGATTGTAGATGGTGGAAGTGTTGGAGGATGATGCGTTGTATCCGGAGGTTAGTGGGGTGGTATGTGAGGATGAGGGGGATTCTCTTTTGGCGGTTATTGCGGAGGCGGGGTGTGAGGGATGAGTTGCGGGAAATGTTGGAGACAAGGTCAAGGTCGTGGGGGGACGATGTTGCGGTCCTTGAAGAACGAGGACATCTGGGATGGATGGGAGTGGAATGCTTCATCCTGGGAGCAGATGCAGTGGAGGCGAAGGAATTGGGAATAGGGGATGGAATTTTTGCAGGAAGGTGGGTGGGAGGAGGTGTATTCTACGTAGCTGTGGGAATCGGTCGGCTTCAAATGGACCATGGTTTCTAGGTGGTTGACTGAGATGGAGACAGAGAGGTCCAGGGAGGTGAGGGATGTGTTGGAGATGGTCCAGGTGAACTTGAGGTTGGGGTGGAAGGTGTTGGTGAAGTGGATGAACTATTCAAGCTCCTCTTAGGACCACGAGGCGGCGCCCATACAGCCATCAATGTAACAGAGGAAGAGGTGAGGTTTAGGGCCAGTGTGGGTGTGGAAGAGGGACTGTTCCACGTAAGTTACAAAGAGGCAGGCATAGCTTGGACCCATGCGGGTACCAATGGCCACCCGCTTTGTCTGTAAGAAGTGGGAGGAATTGAAAGAGAAGGGTCGACCCATTGTCTCCGCCTGCTGCTGTCCCACCGAACTCATCTCCAGCTATCTGGACTCCATTTTCTCCCCCTTGGTCCAGGAAATCCCTCCCTATGTCCGTGACACCACCCATGTCCTCCACCTCCTCCAGAACCTGCAATTCCCTGGTCCCTAGCACCTCATTTTCACCGTGGACATCCACCTGCATTCCCCATGCTGTTGGCCGAAAGGCCTCCACTTCTTCCTGTCCCGCAGACCCGACCAGTCCCCCTCCACGGACACCCTCATCTGCCTAGCCGAACTCATCCTCACCCTCAACAACTTCTCTTTCGATTCCTCCTACTTCCTACAGACAAAGGGGGTGGCTATGGGTACCTGCATAGGCCCAAGCTATGCTTCCCTCTTTGTAGGTTACGTGGAACAGTCCCTCTTCTGCACCTACACTAGCCCTAAACCCCGCCTCTTCCTCTGTTACATTGATGACTGTATTGGCACCGCCTCGTGTTCCCAAGAGGAGCTCGAACAGTTCATCCACTTCACCAACACCTTCCACTCCAAAGTCAAGTTCACCTGGACCATCTCCAACACATCCCTCATCTTCCTGGACCTCTCTGTCTCCATCTCAGTCAACCACCTAGAAACTGAGGTCCATTTCAAGCCCACCGACTCCCACAGCTACGTAGAATACACCTCCTCCCACCCACCTTTCTGCAAAAATTCCATCCCCTATTCCCAATTCCTTCGCCTCCGCCGCATCTGCTCCCAGGATGAGGCATTGCACTCCTGTCCATCCCAGATGTCCTCGTTCTTCAAGGACCGCAACATCCCCCCCCCACCGTGGTTGAGAACGACCTCGCCCGTGTCTCCCACATTTCCTGCAACTCATCCCTCACACCCCGCCTCCGCAATAACCACCAAAAGAGAATCCCCCTCATCCTCACATACCACCCCACTAACCTCCGGATACAACGCATCATCCTCAAACACTTCCACCATCTACAATCCGACCCCACCACCAAAGACATTTTTCCAACCCCAGCCTTGTCTGCCTTCTGGAGAGACCACCCTGTCTGAGACTCCCTTGTCCACTCCCCTCCAACCCCACCACACCCGGCACTTTCCCCTGCAACCGCAGGAAGTGATACACCTGCCCCTACACCTCCTCCCTCACCTCCATCCGAGGTCCCAAGATGACTTTCCACATCAAGCAGATGTTCACCTGCACATCTGCCAATGTGGTATACTGCATCCACTGTAGCCATTGTAGCTTCCTCTACATTGGGGAAACCAAGCGGAGGCTTGGGGACCGCTTTGCAGAACACCTATGCTCGGTTCGCAATAAACAACTGCACCTTCCAGTTGCGAACCATTTTAACTCCCCCTCCCATTCCTTAGATGACATGTCCATCCTGGGCCTTCTGCAGTGCCATAATGATGCCATCCAAAGGTTGCAGGAACAGCAACTCATATTCTGCTTGGGAACCCTGCAGCCCAATGGTATCAATGTGGATTTCACAAGCTTCAAAATCTCCCCTCCTCCCACTGCAGGCCAAAACCAGCCCAGTTCGTCCCCACCTCCCTAACCTGTTCTTCCTCTCACCTATCCTCTCCTCCCACCTCAAGCCGCACCTCCATTTCCTACCTACTAGCCTCATCCCGCCCCCTTGATGTGTCTGTCGTCCATGCACTGACCTATGCTCTTCCTACCTCCCCACCTATACTCTCCTCTCCACCTATCTTCTCCTCTATCCAACTTCGATCCGCCTCCCCCTTTTTCCCTATTTATTTGAGAATCCTCTCCCCATCCCCCTTTTCTGATGAAGGGTCTAGGCCCAAAATGTCAGCTTTTGTGCTCCTAAGATGCTGCTTGGCCTGCTGTGTTCATCCAGCTCCACACTTTGTTATCTCAGATTCTCCAGCATCTGCAGTTCCCATTATTTCTGATTAGGATGGTCTGTTACTTTAGGATTAAAACATGGCTGTAGCATATATACAGAGTTATGTAGTGAAACGTGGCTGGGAGGTTATCTGAGATTGATACAGGATTATGGTGAGAGATTGGGAGAGTGGGATTAGTTTGGAGAGTGATTCTTGGAAGACAGGATGGTGTAGGTCAATGAAATTAACGAGAGGAACATGTTGAAGTGTATAATTCCAAAAATATTTTAAGATGTCCCAAGATATTTTAACATTCTTGATCAAAATTCCATGCCAGAATGAATAAGTAGATATCAGTACAGTTTGTTAAAAGTTTGACAAAATGTTCGTTAAAGAGGTAGCTTTTAAATAGGACTCTGAAAGGAACAGTTGGTTAGAGAGATGAAGAGATTTAGGGAAGGAATGCTATTGTTCAGCAGTGAGATAGCTGAAGGCCTGGTAACCAATTGTACAACAATTAAAATGATGGATATGAAAGATTCCCGATTCGGAAAAGCATGAAGTCCTGAAGGGCTGTAGGTTGGAAGATGTCACAGATGGAGGAAGTGAGTGAGGCTCATGTATAAATTTGCACACAAGAATGAGAATTCTAGGTTTGACAGAGACAGTAAATGGCATCCAGGATATGACGAGATTTGAGCAGCAGTGTAAGAATTACTGAGCCGCAGGAAATTACAGAACAAAACAGTTGGTAAGGGCCATGGAGGATTTCGAATTGTAAGTCCGGAGAAGTTTAAAGAAGTAGGCGTAGGAGGGTTTGAGGAGTTTACAGGTACTTGCTGGTAGATGAGACCGAAGGACAAATTTTATTAGGAGGATGAGATTCGTTGCTTTGGGGGAGGTTACAGATGTAGAGAGGCGTGCCCTATTACCGTCGAGGGTTTTTGACACAATAATGGGAACTTTAAAGGTGAGACAAGGCTGAACAAGGATCTAATGTCAGTCAGTGAACATTGGTAAATGGAAGTTGGTATGAGTTAGGACACAAAGCTTTGGATAACTTGTTGGCCACAGAGGGTGGTAGATAGGAGGATAGCCAGTCATGTGTGGAGGTTAAAGGGCACCATTTTCAGCAGCAGATGAGCAGGGGCAGGAGAGCAGGTGTTGTGTTCAGAAGAGAGGTTTACTTAGGCTTCCTTATAATGAGGACTTGCAGGCTGGATATTCATTTCAGGATCATTAAATATTCTGAGGCAGTTTTTTGTTTGGAACAGGAGAGACTTAGAGCTAATTTAACTGATGTGTAGCAAAGCATCCCATAACTATTGGATATAGACTTAAGATGTAATTAAGAGAAGTACTAGAAAGGAACAGAAACAAAGTTGCTGGAAAAGCTCAGCAGGTCTGGCTGCATCTGTGAAGGAGAAAAGAGTTAACGTTTCAGGATCCAGTGACCCTTCCTCAGCATCAGTTCTTTTGGTTTTTTATTAAGTATTAAAGAGGAGTTGAGGAGCAGCCTTTTTAATCACAGGGTAGTGACAGTCCGGAATTTGCTGTCAGAAAGGGTGTTAGAGGCAAAAATCTTCATTCCTCTTAAAAATACTTGAAAATGCACTTGTCATGCCATAAGCTACACGATATAGACCAGGAGTGGGAAGTGACATTCACTTTTTATTTGCGACAGACACAAGACATGATGGGTTAAATGACCCCTGACTCATAAATTTCAAAGATTCTACCAAAAACATTGCCCAAAGAGGAACAAATCCATTAATAAGTGACAGAATTTGTGGCAGAATTCAAGCTTGCCAACATTTAATGGTAAAAATATTTGGTTTATTCGGAACAAAATTTTGGACAAACAGTCTAATAATTAAAGAAATGTCCCCATCTTTATTTCAGGTCCGATACCCATCCGGCTGGTGAATGGGACCAGCGTTTGCTCTGGGAGAGTTGAAGTATACCATAACTCTGTCTGGGGAACTGTCTGCGATGATGGTTGGGATTCAAATGCAGCAGATGTTGTCTGCAGAGTATTGAACTGTGGGACAGCTCAGTCAGCACAGACTGGAGCTTTCTATGGTGAAGGGACTGGGAACATCTGGATTCATGGTGTGAAGTGCCTTGGGACAGAGCCAACCCTCGATCAGTGTTCTGCCAGCCCCCAGGGAATGAAGAATTGCACACATAGCCAGGATGCTGGAGTAACCTGTACAGGTAAGTAAGCACACTTAGCATGTTACTCACCAGCCTACTTCCATACACATTATTCTCCCACCCAATCTATTCCCACCACCCTGCTCACTTCTCACATCTGTAATATTATACCCAGCATAAGTTTGCAGTCCTGCTAATTCTCTGTACCCTTCACTATCCCATGCAGTGTAATCCTAGTCTCTTGCTCACTCACCTTTGCTCTGACCCAGTAATCTCTCAGATATCTCTTTAAACTTCTGTCTAAAACTAACCCATTAGCCTTGTAATAGGAAACTGTATATTTTAGTGTATGTATAGTGAATATATATTACATTTCCTTTCTGACAATTAAGCACCCTAGACTACAAGGTCACAGGCCAAGTGTGAGAATAGATATTTGATTTACTGACACAATGGCCCAGAGGGCTTCTTTCCATGCTGTAAAAGTTCTGTGACTTTTGACCACTCTAATATGATATCAAAATCTATCCCTAATTCTCTAGTTGTGGCACTGGTTCAGTAGATGAGGCTAGTTTTGAACCACTGTGAAAAATCCAGGCATGGAGCTCATTTGAAGTGCAGATAACTCCAGACTAGTAGATCTATGTTCTCATCTCTATTCCAGGTCCAGTACCTGTGCGGCTGGTGAATGGTACCAACCTGTGCTCTGGGAGAGTTGAGGTTTATCGTAACTCCGTCTGGGGTACTATCTGCGACAATGGCTGGAATGTAATTACAGCAAATGTGGTCTGCAGAATGTTGAATTGTGGAATGGCCCAGTCAGCACACACTGGAGCCTACTATGGAGAGGGAAATGGAGATATCTGGTTTGATGATGTGAGTTGTAATGGAACAGAGACTGCCCTTGATCAGTGTTCTGTCAATCCACGGGCAGCGATTAACTGCACACACAGGAAGGACACTGGAGTTACGTGTTCAGGTAAGTGCTTTTTATTTGTGAGCTGACTTCCACCATCTGATTGTTACATCAATGGATCCACTTGTAGAGAGGGGAATTTGCTAAACATTCAATACAGGACAGCTTATACCAAGTGGGCATTATCTATGCAATTACCAATGCAGCCATACATTACAAGTTTCAGTGAGCAATTCCTGACAGTGTGTTTATGATGGGGACAGGTTCATTGGTGAGCAGGTTAAGATAGTTTGGGTGGGGTGTTGCTTTAAGCGTCATCTGCAGCATGTGGCGTACTGGAGCTGAGATGATTAATCTCTAACAACTACAACCACCTGCCTTTAATGGAATGAAAGCTCCCACTAATGTAAAGCTTTCCACCCATTCCCATCACAACCAGTGCAACCAGCAGGAGATTTTCAGGATTTGAGGTCTTTATATCCAATGTGCCTAGCCATTGCTTAAAATAACTTGAATTGTTTGAATACTGCCAAGAACAGTGGTGGGGTTCTCAGAAGATAGCTTCAGCAGAATGACATCTTTAAGTTTCTTTACATTAGAATATACTATCCCAGTTTATGCATTTTGTCCTTCTAATTTAACCCTTTTGGAGCCAGTATCATTCAGGTGAATCTGTGCTGCGTTTCTTTCAAAACCAATATATCTTTCCTGTCCAGACCCAAACACACTGATTCCAGAAGCGATATAATCAATCTAATCTGTGTAGCTACAACTTATCTTCCATTATTTTAAGACAAAGCACAAAATTCCATTGGCCTTCTTGATCTTTTTTTGGTCTTACACTGACTCTTAGTGATTTGTGAAAATTGCAAACCAGAAAATATTTACAATATCTTGTCAAGGCAGAAATTTTCAGAGTTTTGAAACATGTCTCAAACATCAAAGAAATTGAGAATATATAATAAGCAATCAGCTTGCTCCCAATAGATTGGCATCACAACCAAAGCAGGCTGAGGTTTCCTATATCGTTTCCTACCAGTATCAGCTGTCGGCTCAGTGCCTCACTCTCAGCTCTGAGACAGAAGATTGTGCGAGAGCTCGTTTCAGAAATTTGAACTCCGTAATCCAGCCTGGCACTTTCCAGAGCTAGTGTTGAGGGAGAACTACACTCTCTGAGGTAGAGGCATATATTAATCGGGCTTACTGCCCATAATCGAGACTGATATTCCTCACTGTCGGCAACTGAGAGAGTGCTGCATTAGTATGTGATTTGTCTTTTGAATGAATTATTAAACTATGGTTGTTTATTTATTGAATTAAAGAAGGACTCTTCTCTGCATTGTCCTTGGTCAATAATTAACCCTAAGTCAACATCTCTACAACAAATGATGAGGTCATTATCACAGTTGTTTGTGAGAACTTGCAGTGTGCAAATTGACTGCCATGTTTCCCACATTAGAAGTGACAACACTTCATAAGTACTATTTTAGCTATAAAGTACTTTGAAACTTCATAAGCTGGTGAAAGGTAGTCTATAAATGCAAGGCTTTTAAAAAAATTTCATTCTTCAACTTAATGCCTGTACTCAGTTCATTTTATTCTGTATCATATTTCAATTCTCCGTCACTGTTCCAGGTCCAATACCAGTACGGCTCGTGAATGGAAGTGATAAATTCTCTGGGAGAGTTGAGGTCTTTCACAACTCAGCCTGGGGAACTGTGTGCAATGATAGCTGGGATATAAATGCAGCAAATGTGGTCTGCAGAATGTTGAACTATGGTTTTGCCCTATCGGGACAGACCGGAGCCTACTATGGAGAAGGTACTGGAGACATCTGGCTGAGTGATGTGAAATGTTCGGGGATGGAGTCTGCCCTCGATCAGTGTTCTGGAAGACCGATTGGGGTGAATAACTGCGCACACAGCCAGGACGTTGGAGTCATTTGCTCTGGTATTTCAAACTTTATATCTCATGAATCTTGGAGAGGGGAGTACAACTACTCAGGTATTTGGGGCCCAGAGGTTTGCAACAAATTGATTCTGCAAGGGATTCAGTTTAGTTCAGACTTAATTTCATGAATTTGTGGAGCACTTCTGAAAATCAGCAGCCAAGAATATTCAAAATAAAACTGAAAATTCTGGGAGTACTCAGCAGGTCAGACAGCAATTTAGGAGAGAAAACCTGAGTTTATGTTTCATGTTGATGACTCTTCTTCTCTCCACACATGCTGCCTAACACTGCTGAGCATTGACAGCAATTTCTGTTCGTATTTCAGGTGTCTGGCTTCTTCAGTGTTTTAGTTTATGTTGTAGCCAAGATATTCAATTCAACTATAAGTATCCTGGTTTGGATTAATACCTTTTCTACTCTCAGTACCATGAGAACAAGTAACAGAATAGGCCAGTGATGGAACTTAGGTTCTGTTAACAACAAATTGCATATATACATGGCTTCAAAAATGAACCAGGGAACAATATAAGAATGATTATCAGTGTTGGGGTAGAAGCGTCCTGTACTGGTGGCTTGTTCATCACTTGAACCATGCTGGGACCAGTGTCTTGGTGAATCAAATAACTACAGCCATTAAAAAAGAGCTTTAAACTAAATGAGGAGGTTTAATAAATGATCTCAGACAAACGATACCCCAGGGAACAGTAATCATAATATTCAGTATTCAGTTTGAGAATGTGAAATGTGAGTCAGAAACATTTGTGCTAAACTTAAATCAGGGTAATTACAGAATGAAGACAGAACAGGCTATGGTGGACTGGAAAAGGTGTTTAGCAGAAAAGGCAGTTGAGGAACAATTGCAGCCTTTTAAGAAATAAGAAAATAGATCATGACTCATACAAAGATGTATCCCAGTGAAGAAGAAAGGCATCCGAGAAGGGGATAAAGCAAACAAGATTAAACAAGGAAGGTAAAGATGGCACTAAATTGAAAGAAAAACCATTCAGTGTGACAAAGATTTGCAGTGATCCAGAAGATCGGTATAAGTTTAAAAGCCAATAGAAGATGACCAAAACAAAATAGAAGGCAAAAATATTATGTAAGGACAAACTGGCAAGTGACATTAAACAGACAGGAAGAGCTTCTTTAAATTCATAAAATGAAAAGAAAGTCAGAGTGCACACAAGTTCCTTAGAGAACAATCCCGTGGAAATAATAATGTGAAAGGGCAGAGGAGTTAATAAATATTGAACGACGTGTTAAAGGACATTAATAGCATTACAAAGATGTTAAATAATCGAGGTGCTGTAGGAAGGAGAAAGAGGAATATGCCTTCTTTCAGCAATGCATAAGTTCTGTGTTACCAAATGATGAAGTGGTCCGGGTTTACTTTATGTGTGATTGACATAATGAGAGTGGGGAGGCCATGTAAGTTAGCAAGAGTAAGTGGATGTGTATGAGTACATGTAAGACAGTGGATGTGATGGCTGAGTGGTATTTTTGCTGAGCTATTAATCCAGAGACCCAGGTAATTTTCTGGCAACCTGGGTTCAAATCCTGTCATGGCAGCTGGTGGGTTATGATTGCAATTTAAAAATATCTGAAATTAAGAGTCTACTGATGACCATGAATTCATTGTTGATTGTCATGAAATCTGCCTGGTTCACTAATGCCCTTTAGGTAAGGAAACTGCCATCCTTGTAGGAGCAAATTACTGCAAGTGCTGTATCTGTACTAAAAACAGCAAAAATTGGGGATCACAGTAGGTCAGACATCATCCTTGGGGAAGGAGCTAATGTTCCAAGTCTAGATGAATCTTCATCAGAGTTAAGTGACTTGTGGAGGGGCAGCAGTTATGCTATTGTAGGGGATTTTGTGGGGTCATCAGGTGTGGAGTGCTTGGGGAGAAAAGATGTTGATAGTTCAGATTAAGTGATCAGAATGTGAGAAAACAAGTAAAACTACAAGAACTAATCTGAACTACCAATATCTTCTCTCCCACAGCACGCTACACTCCACCACACCACCCCCAATCTTTAAGAATAAATGCTTCTTCCCCCCACCATACTTCACTTCAGCTCTGATGAAGATTCATCTGGACTCGAAATGTTTAGCTTGTTCTCTCTCCACAGATGCTGTCTAACCTGCTGTGATCTCCAGCATTCGTTGTTTTCTGTTAAAACTGCAATCCTTACCTGGTTTGGCCTACATGTGACTGCAGACCCACAGCAATGTGGTTGGCTCTTAATTAGGGATGGACAATATGAGCTGACCCAGCCAGTGGTGCCCTCATCCTGTGAATGAATAAAAAACAATGGAAGTAGTCTAATTATTGAAGACAGGGAGGCAGCAGCCTCAGAAAACAGATGGTAATGATTTGAAATGGAAGTTGAAATTACCTGAACCTGAGAAATTGCTCAGTGTGGACACAGAGGAATGAAAACATTCCAACAGAGGAAATTTTAATGAGAAATTTTGCATGGTTATATACATAAATGTGTGATAGGGAATGCAGATTTAAATGAAGGGTAGGAGGCTATAGCAAAGTTAGATGAAGTAAAGGCGAGTAGGTGCCAGATTGTGGAGGGGTAGACTGACATATAATTTCTTGATATTAATACAGTCACACACAATAAATTCAATGTTAATTGTTCATGTGTATAATACTCAACTAGAATTTCCTTGTTCACAGGGCCTTTCCTGGTCAGACTGGTTGGCAGAAACATGTGCTCAGGAAGAGTGGAGATCCTTTACAATTCCACCTGGGGGACGGTCTGTAACGATGGATGGGGTCTCACCAATGGAGACGTTGTCTGCAGACAGCTGAACTGTGGGAAGGCCAAATCGGTAACTGGGCCTTATCGTGGACAAGGGGATGGTGAGATGTGGTTGGGTGGTGTGCGATGCAGTGGGACAGAATCTGCCCTTGACCGGTGCCTCGCAAACTCCTTCAAGAGCAGCGAATGTTCACATACTCAGGATGCTGGTGTCAGTTGCTCAGGTAAAACTGATCTCTTTGGCAAACGCCTCATGTTTTATTATCTACCCCAGGAAGAATCTGTCCACTGGGCTCCTTCAGCTTGCATATTCCTGTCCAGTTACTTGGATATAGCACAAGGAGTGGTAATTTTGCCCATCATACCTGCGAAAGAGCTGTTCAGTCAGTCTCAATCTCCATGTGCCTTTTCAATCTTTTCCAGGAATTCATCAAGATCCCGTTTTAAAAGTAACTATTGAATATGCTGTCATTGAATTATAAGGCAACATGTTCACAATCACAGCAAAATCATTATGGAAAGACACGTGTCTTTATTTGCCCCTCTGATATTTTTGCCAATAATTTTAAATCTGTGAACTCTTCTAATTGAACCTGTAACTGCTGGGAAAAGTTTTTCCTTATTCTGTCAAAAGGCACTTCATCCACTGAATTTCCTCTCCATTCTCTGCAAATGTTCATGTGTGATGGTCGGAATTAGGTACAGTACTCTCAGTTGGGTCCAACAAGTGATTGAAACTGAATGTTGCTCAAAGAATGAAAGAAATGTTACTTATTTCAATGTTTGAGGGAGTTGATAGAAACATAGAAAGAAAAGGTGCAGGAGTAGGCCATTCAGACCTTCAAGCCTGCACCACCATTCGATATGATCATGGTTGATCATGCAATTTCACTATCCTACTTCACTTTCTCTCCATACCGCTTGGCCCTTTTAGCTACAAGGGCCACATCCAGCTCCCTCTTGAATATATCTAACAAACTGGCCCCAATAGCTTTGTGGAAGAGAATTCCACAGGTTCACACCTCTTTGAGTGAAGGAATTCTTCCTCATCTCAGTCCTGAATGGCTTACCCAAAAGCCTTATTGTTAAACTGTGACTCTGAGTTCTAGACTTTTCCAACATTGGGAACTTTCTTCCTGCAATTAGCCTGTCAAGTCCCATCAGGATTTTATATGTATCTATGAGATCACACTTCATTTTTCTCCAATCTTTCTTCATATGTCACTCTTGCCATCCCGGGAATCATTCTGGTGAACTTTTGCGCCTTTTTGCTACTTTTGAACTGCCTTCCCTGTTTTACTCTTACCCCAGAGAGGGATGTGTGATTGTTGATATTCATCAGTTTGTTCTTTAAATGTCCGCGGTTGTCTATCCACTGTCAACACTTTGAGTATTTTTGGCCAGCTTATCCTAGCCATTGCATGTCTCATCCTTTCAATGTTAGTTTTCTTTAAATTCAGGACCCTAGTCTCAGATTTAACTTGTCACTCTCCATCTTAATGAAGACTTCTAGCGTATTATGGTTACTTTTCCTCAAAGAACTTGCACCACAAGGTTTTTACTTAATCCTCACTCATTACACAATCTTGAGTCCAGGATGGCCTGCTCTCCATCTGGTTCATTGACATATTGGTTGGGGAAACCATCCCTCATACATTCCAGGAAATCTTCCTCCATCACATTGCAACCAGTTTGGTTGGGTCCAATCAATATGTAGTCACCCATAATAAATGCTGTATCCTTACTGCACACATCTCTAATTTCCTGTTTTATACAGTCCCCAACCTCACAACTACTGTTTGCTGGTCTGTACACAACTGCCACTAATGCTAAGATAATAAAATGTGAGGCTGGATGAACACAGCAGGCCAAGCAGCATCTCAGGAGCACAAAAGCTGACGTTTCGGGCCTAGACCCTTCATCAGAGAGGGGGTTGGGGGGAGGGAACTGGAATAAATAGGGAGAGAGGGGGAGGCGGACCGAAGATGGAGAGTAAAGAAGATAGGTGGAGAGGGTGTAGGTGGGGAGGTAGGGAGGGGATAGGTCAGTCCAGGGAAGACGGACAGGTCAAGGAGGTGGGATGAGGTTAGTAGGTAGCTGGGGGTGCGGCTTGGGGTGGGAGGAAGGGATGGGTGAGAGGAAGAACCGGTTCGGGAGGCAGAGACAGGTTGGACTGGTTTTGGGATGCAGTGGGTGGGGGGGAAGAGCTGGGCTGGTTGTGTGGTGCAGTGGGGGGAGGGGATGAACTGGGCTGGTTGAGGGATGCAGTGGGGGAAGGGGAGATTTTGAAACTGGTGAAGTCCACATTGATACCATATGGCTGCAGGGTTCCCAGGCGGAATATGAGTTGCTGTTCCTGCAACCTTCGGGTGGCATCATTGTGGCAGTGCAGGAGGCCCATGATGGACATGGCCACTAATGCTTTTGTTTTTCCCTTCAGTGTTTGCAACTCCAACTATACAGATTCCACATCATCCAGGCTAATGTCCTCCCATACCATTGTGTTAATTTCCTCCCAACCAGCAACGCCACACCCACCTCCTTTTCTTTTCCATCCATTCTTCCTGAAAATTGAATATCCCCTGGATGTTGAGTTCCCATCTGGAGCCAGGTCTCTGTGATCCTAATTGCATCAAATCCATGAACAACTGTCTGTGCAATTAACTCATTCTTGCATTGATACACAGAGCCTTCAAGCTTGTTTTTTTTTGACATTTACTGGCCTTATAGAATTATGCTGTAATGTGGCCCTTTTTGATTTTTGTTGTTGATTTCTCTGCCTTCAACTTTCACTTTTTTTCTTACTGCCTTTTGTTTCTGTTCCCACTTTACTTTCCTCCAACATCCTGCATTGATTCCTATCCCTCTGCCACATTAGTTTAATCCTCCACAACTGCACTCGCAGGACAGTGGTCCCTGTCCTGCCCAGGTGCAGACCATCCAATTTGTATTGGTCCCACCTTCCCAAGAAATGGTTTCAATGCCCCAGGAATTAAATTTAAACCCCTCCCTCTTGCACCATCATTCAAGATGAGTATTCACCATAGCTAAGCTGTAATTTCTACATTGAATAGCACGTGGCACTGATAGCAATCCCGGGATTACTACCTTTGGGGTTTGACTTTTTAGTTTAAATCCTAAATCTCTAAATTCAGCATGGGCCTCATCCTTTTTATCAAACCTACCTTGCTCGTGCCTGTATGCACCATCACAGCTGGCTGTTTATTATCACCTTCCAGAATTTGCTACAGCTGCTCCGAGACATCCATGACCCTTGCATCATGGAGGCAACGTACCATCCTGGAATTGTGCCCGCAGAACCACGTATCTACTCCCTTAACAAGTGAATCCCCCATCACTGTAGCTCTGTCACTCTTTCTCCTGCCCTCCTGTGCAGCACAGCCAGCAACGGTGCCATGAACCTCACTGCTGCCAACGTCTGGTTAGTCATCTCCCCCAACAGTATCTAAAATGGTCTAAATGTTTCAGAGGGAGATAATGACAGGGATCTCCTGCATTGCCTTCGTACTGATCTGGTGGTCAGCCATTCCCTATCTTCCTCAGTAATTTTTTATCTGCGGTGTGACCAACTTAGTGAATATGCGATCTATGATTCCGTCAGCCTAGCAGACACTCCATGGTGAATTCAGCTGCAACTCCAGAGTGGTCAAGTAGTCAGACAGCAGCTGTAGCTAGACACATTTCTGTTTGTGAAGGAGTCAGGTACCTCTGAAGGGCCCCTGAATTCCCATATTGCACAGGAGGAGCATGGCACGGTCTGGCATTTCATGCCAAGACTTAACTTTAAGTTAACTTAACAATAACAGCAGCAAAGCCAAGAGAAAATGAGAGAAAAGTAAAACTACATTCCACTTACCTGCTGGCAGTGACTTCACAGGTCAATATCCTTCTCCTTCTGCTTTGCCTTTGTGCCTTCAGCAGTTGCAGTAGCTCACTCCTCCGACTGCCTTACCCCACTGCTGATCACCTTCCTCACCGAAACCTGATATTCACTTGAACCTACACTTAAACCCGAGCAGCACTTCAACCACAAAGCTGCTGTTCTCAAAATGGCCTTTCAGCTGGAGCTTGCCTCCCTTCTATTCACTCCTGGGTAGTTGCTGGTGTTATGGACCAGACCAGATCCTAACTTCTTCTTATTTTAAAGGTAGATGTGAAGCACCATATTCCACATGTGATGTGACCGTCAAACTACTCGATATCCAGCAAGACAATTTTTTAAAACCTCTATAATTAAAATACAAAGGAAAGAAAGAGGGATTTAGAATAACTTAACTATTGGAAAACTTATCCAAATATTAGATACACTACATTTAATAATTAACTGTTGTGAAATAGTAACATCTCATGAACACACCCCTTGGCAAAAAGGCAGATCCAGACACAGATTCTCACTTTCAGGTCTCCAATCCAGGAGGAAAAAACGTCAGGAGAAGATTCAGGGAAAATAGCCGCAAAAGGGATTTACTGAAGCTCTAACTCTTTTGAAAGCCCAAAGGTTTCGATCTTATTGAAAAAAATACCCAGAAATCCAGATCTGTGAGAGTTTGCCCCATCCATTCAGGTGTTTAAAAAAAACCCAAGGATTCATAAGTTGTTTACACAAGTTGTCCTCAGTAGCCAGTTCGCCATCTCTGCCTCACAATCTCTCTTCAATAAAAAAACTAGACAAAGTGACAGCATCGTCACACTGGAGACTGAGCCAACTCATCCCAGAATCTTCCTTAGTTGCACTTCAGCAACATACTCTGTTGACGACAGGTTTGATGAAAAGAAGCAGCTTCATCCGGTGTTGGAAGTCCAAAGAATTAATGGTGTTACATTAGAGCTGGGTTGTTCTTGGGTCATGTTAGGAAGCACTACCTGACACAAAGCAGAGGATTCTGTTTGATCTTTCAAGACAAAGACAAATGATTTATATTAGCAAGGAATAAGAAGCAAAATGGAGTGAAAACATATCATTTGGAACTGAGTTACAAATGAGCTAATTGAATGGTAGGAATTTGCGGTGTATCTAAATGGCCTTCGTACGTTCTTATGTTGCTTCTATTGATAAACTGATAGACTAATGGTATTCCTGCTTCTGTTCCAGGTCCAGTCCCTGTACGGCTAGTGAATGGTACCAGTATGTGCTCTGGCAGAGTTGAGATCTATCATCGCTCCAGTTGGGGAACTCTCTGTGCTAGTGGCTGGGACATAAATGCAGCGAATGTGGTCTGTAGAGTGTTGAACTGTGGGAGGGCCCTGTCAGGAGGTGACTATGGAGCGGGGACTGGGAAGGTCTGGTTCTATAATGTGACATGTCTTGGAACAGAGTCTGCCCTCAGTCAGTGCTCTGCTAATCCACGTGGTGTGAATAATTGCATCGATGGGGAGGAAGCTGGAGTGTCCTGTTCAGGTGAGTATGGTGACCTTCTTCGGTGAGAAAATTTAATCTTCTATTGTGCATAATTTTTCTCAAATTGCGTTAGAATATTTGAGTGTACATTTTCAGGATTACTAGTCCAACCCTATGCATTTGCTTATGTTGATGTTGGAAGGGATGCGGGAAAAATTACTCAAAAATGTTCTAGGGTATAGAAGAGTTAAATAATCTGACAGGTTGCAGGGACTAAATATGTAATTGCTCAAGTGTGGGAGATTAGAGAGTGATCTATTCAAAGTGTCTAAGAGTCTTAAAGTTTTTAGTAGTGTAGAACCAGAGAAATCATTCCCTTCAGTTTGAAGACAGTGGGGAATGTGTGGATGAAGGAGCTTTAATACAGATCAGCCGTGACCTAACTGAATGGTAGTACAAGCTCAGTATTGAACAACCCCAGATTTGTAAATTCGTTCGTGTCCTTTATGGCCAGTAGTACGGGGTACAGCCTAACATCTGGTCTTAAATGTCCAGTTGATAACTCCGGTGTACATTCATAGAGTCAGACAGGTCTACTGCACTGAAAAAGGGTTTTCAGCAGTTAAAAGCAACTCCCTAATTATTCTGATCTCATTTTCACAAACCTGGCTCATAGCCTTGCATGCCTTGACATTGAAAGTGTGCATCGAAATGTTCCGTAAAGAGCAGCACAGTGGCTCAGTGATTAGCATTGCTGCCTCACTTCCACTCTCACTTCCACTATCGGGCAACTGTCTGTGTGGCGATTACACATTCTCCCTGTGTCTGTATGGGTTTCCTCTGAGTGCTGCGGTTTCCTTCCACAGTTTGAAGATTTGCAGGTTAAGCAGATTGATCATGCTAAATTGGCCATAGCTTCCAGACTTGTGCAGTTTAGCTGGATTAACCATGAGGAATGCAGGGTCAGATGGATGGGGTAGGTCTGGGTTGAATGCCCTTTGGAGGGTCAGTGTTGACTTGATGGGCCAAATGGCCTGTTTCAACATTGTAGGGATTCTATATGTGTTTCTGCCTCTATCACCCTTACAGGCAATGAGTTCCAGATTACGACCACCGTCTTGTTTAAAACAAATCTCCTACCTCTTAATTTAAATCTATGTGCCATGGTTACTGATCTCTTGGTCAAGGTGAAAAATTACTTTCCGTGTACCATATCTTTGCCCCTCATTGTCTGATACATCTCAATCATGCCCCCCACCCCACTTTCCTCTTCTGTGAGGAAATCGACCACATTGTATCCAAGATAATGCGAACTGCAGATTCTGGACAATCCAAGATAACAAAATGTGGAGCTGGATGAACACAGCAAGCCAAGCAGCATCTCATTTTGCTTGGTCTGCTGTGTTCATCCAGCTCCACATTTTGTCATATTGTATCCAATCTCTCTGTATAAGTAAACACTCCAGCCCAGGCAATGTCCTGGTAAATTTCCTCCAAACCCTCTCCAGTACGATCACATCCCTCTGATACTGGGGATTCCAGAACTCCTTCCAAAGTGTAATTGGGCCTGAACAACATTTCATACAGTTCCAGTCCCTGCTCTTAAACTCTATGCCTTAACTAATACAGGAAGGTGTCCATGTGACTTCTTAACCACTTTATGTACCTGGCCTGATGCTTTAAGGGACCAATGGATGTGAACACTATGATTCCTCTGATCTTCAGGGTTTCACAGGATGCAATGTTCATTTTTTTATTGCATCTCCTTATCTTTCACACCCAAGTGAACTTCCTCACATTTATCCAGATAATCTCTAATCAGTTTAACTGTGCTCCCATCACTGTTCCAGGTCCTGTGCCCTTGCGCTTGGTGAATGGTACTAACATTTGTTCTGGAAGAGTTGAGGTCTATCGTAACTCCAGATGGGGAACCATTTGTGACAATGGATGGGACGTAAATGCAGCGCAAGTAGTCTGCAGAGTGTTGAACTGTGGTACAGCCTTGTCGGCAGAGATTGGAGCCTACTACGGAGAGGGGACAGGAGACGTTTGGGTTTTGGGAGTGAAATGTCTTGGGACTGAAGCTTCCCTCGATCAGTGCTCTGTCAGTTCCTTGCAGAGCTGCACGCACAGCCAAGATGCTGGAGTGATCTGTTCGGGTGAGTAGGGCTGGCCTAATAACTACCTTCCTGCCAGTTTATAAAAATGTTCTGACTGGGTGAGTAACTGTTATTCATGTGAAGGCTAATGGAATATCTCAGTGGGTCCAACTATCATACTGGATGGTAGAAAGACCCTCACAAAGGGCAGGAAAGACCAGGTATCTGTCTTAAAATATGTTCACAATGACTTCCCTGAAAAATCTATGACCAGTTTAACTCTGTTCCCTATTCTACTCAGGAAGCGTACCAGTACGGCTGGTGAATGGTACCAACATGTGTTCTGGGAGAGTTGAGGTGTATCGTAAGTCCATGTGGGGAACTGTTTGTGACAACAGCTGGGATGTAAACGCAGCAAATGTGGTCTGCAGAGTGTTGAACTGTGGGACGGCCCTGTCAGCACCAACAGGAGCCTACTATGGACAGGGGACTGGAGACATTTGGTTGGCTGATATAAGCTGTAATGGGACAGAATCTGCCCTCGATCAGTGTTCTGTTGACGCACATGAGAGGAATAACTGCACACATAGCCAGGATGCTGGAATTACCTGTTCAGGTGAGTGAGAGACCCTTGTTTCCGATGAATATTTAAAATCTGCTTATATTTGCATAGTTTCTCAAACTGCCTTAGTGGAATTGAAACTTCTTTTTGCATTACTAGCCTGCATTTGAAGCGGTGTCCTGGCAAATTAAATAACTAGGTACGTAGTTAGGGTTTTAAGGCAGATCAAGTGAGGGAAATGTCAAAGAGAAAGGCAAGGCATTGGTGCAGGTAATGATATAAAAATGATTAACAGATGCAATAGAAATGGACAGAGCATACAAATAAAGGAATGAAATTGTGAATAGGTTCAGAATAGGGTAGATTGGCTAAAAGAAAAACAATAGGCTCTTTTTCTGGATGCATGCAGCATTTGAAACAAGATCAATGAATTAGTATCAGAAATGGGTATGATGTGTTACAAAGATTATAACAAGGTGTTTCCAGGATGACCAATACTGGAACTGATCACTGAAACTGTAGGCAGAAAGAATAAAGAGGTGGGATAGCTCTGTATGTTAAGAGTTAGATCAGTACAATACTGAGAAAGTATATTAACTGTGATGATCGAGGTGTAGAATCAGTTTAGATAGAGATAAGAAATAGGAAGGTACATAAATAACTGATGGGAGTTATCTATTGGCCTTCCCCAACAGTGGTTATAATGTAGGACAGAGTATACATGAAATAGTATCAGCCAGGAATAAAAGTATAATCGCCATAATTGTGGGCAATTTTAATTTTATAAGGATTAGGCAAATCAAATTGTCAAAGATAGCGTTGAGTATAAATTCATAAAAGTGCTTATGGAAGAGGTTTTTCAAATAATACCTTGTGTAACAATCCAAGGAAGAAGCTATTTTGAACCTGATGATTTGTAATGGCAGGATTAATTCATGATTCATTGTAAAGGATCTTCAAGGACAGAATGATTGTAATATGAGAGAATTTCACATTCAATTTAAGGGAAAGAAACTTGAGTCTCAAACTCAAGTAAAGGCAGATATAGTATAGCCTTAAATTATTACAGAATTGGCTAAAATGTACAGAGAAGCAAAATGTAAGGCGCTAGTTAAGCAGTGACAAACAGTTGAGGACATAATTCATGAATATTAAGAAAGATATATATTCCATTTAGAAAGATGGAATCAAAAATGATGAATCATTTCATGAATCATGAAGGGAAGGGGAGAAAGACAGCAAGTATGATAGGTAAATAGAAATGAAAGTATCAGGTTAACATGTACAGGAGGGTTTAACTACATCGAAGAGTATGGAAGAAGTTAAAAGGAAGGAAGAGTGGGGAGGCACAGTGGCTCAATGAGGCAGCAGTGCTAATCAAAGCGCCAGGGACCCAGCTTCGATTCCACCCTCGGGCGACTGTCTGTGTAGAGTTTGTGCATTCTCCCTGTGTCTACTTGGATTTCTTTTGGGTGCCCCAGGCTCCTCCTACAGCCCAAAGTCGTGCCAGTTAGGCGAATTAGCCATATTAAGCTGCCGATAGTGTTCAGGGGTATGTAGACCAGGTGTTTTAGCCATGGGAAATGCAGGATTACTGGGAAAGGGGAGTGGCATTGTATAAATTCCTACTTTAGAAACACACCAGTCTGACTCCAAACTAAACCACAGCTAGATTCTAAACAAGGTCTCACGCCTAACATGCATTGTCTGACCCAAAATTTCACTTCTTCTTCACACTGATAAAACCTTTTCTTCTCTCAGGACCGTGTTTTGAAAGGAATTTGGGGGTATACATACACATATTAAGAACTTAAAACCTTTGAAATGATTAAAAATTTAACAGCATCTTAGGTTTATTTAGTACATCCTCGTCAATGGTGTGAACCTTTGACCTTTTTCTTATAAATTCTGTATCTGATGCCACCTTGCTTACTAACACCTGAAGAAGGACTGGGGCTTCAAAAGCTTGTGTTGTCAAATAAATCTGTTGGATTATAACCTGGTATCATGTGATTTCTTAACAAAGTCAGATTGGTGAGGGTTGTGGAGGAGAATTCACTGCTGGTAGTATTTACGATGCAGGAGTAATTTAATATATCTGTTATATCTATCTACTGAAGGCCAAATATGAACTCTCATACTTCCTTCCTCTTTCCTGATCTCAAAACTGAATGTCAAGCCATGGGTTCCAGGGAAGAAATTATGGGGGCCCTGGCTGATATATTTGTATTGTTGTTTGCCATGGGTGATATCCTGGAAAACTGGAGGGTACTGAATGGTGCGACCTTATTCAAGAAGGGCTGCAAGACAAACCTGGGAATTATACACCAGTAAGTTTAAAATCTGTGGTAACTCTGATATTTAAGAATATTGAGAAGATTCTGAGGGATAAGATATACATGCATTTAGAAAGACTGCGTTTGATTACGAGTAATCAGCATGGATTTGTACATAGGAGATTATGCCTCACATATTTGTTAGAGTTCTTTGATTAAGTGACAAGAAAGATTGATGAGGGCAGGTCGGTTGATGTAGTCTACATGGATTTCAGTCAGGCCTTTGATCAGGTTCCATATGCTAGGCAGCTCTGGAAGTTTAGATCACATGGATTCTAGGGAGTATTGGCAAATTGGATGCACAATTAGCTTGCTGTTAGGAAACAGAGGGTAATACTTGAAGGATGGTTGTCTGACTGGAGACCTGTGATTAGTCGTGTGCCTCAGCGGTTGCTGGGCCCATTGCTGTTTGTTATCCATAATGATGATGTGGATGAGAGTGTACAATGCATGATTAGTGAGTTTGTGAATGATACTAAGGTGGGCGGTATCATGAATAGTAAGGAAGGTTGTCAGAAATTGCAGCAGGATCTTGTTCAACTGGGGAATTTGGCAGAGAAATAGAAAATTGAGTTTAATATAGATAAGTGTGAGGTGTTGCATTTTGCAAAGTCATATCCAGGTAGGAGTTTCACCATGAATAGTAGGGCCTTGAGGAATGTAGTGGAAGAGAGGGACCCTAGAGTTCAGGTGCACAGCTCTCTGAAAGTGGAGTTACAAGTAGGTATGGTTGTCAAGAAGGCCTTTGGCACAGTGACGTTCCTCAGTTAGGGTACTGAGTATAGAATTTGGGAAGTTATCATGCAGTTGTACGTGACGTTGGTGAGACCACACTTGGAGTATTCCATTCAGTTTTGGTCAACATGCCATAAGAAGGATGTTATTAAATTTGAAAGAGTGCAAAAGAAATTTTCAAGCATATTGCCAAGACGCTAGGGACTGAGTTATAGGGATAATTTGGACAAGCTAGGACTTTTCTCTTCAGAGCATGGGAGACTGAGGGGGATATCTCATAGATTGTGAGAGGCATGGATAGGGTGAATGCATTCAATCTTTTTCCCAGAGTTGGGGAATCGAGGACTAGAGGGCATCAGTTTAAGGTAAGAGGGAAAGAATACATAGGAACCTGAGGGGCAACTTTTTTACACAGGGTGGTATGCATATGGTGTGAGCTGCCAGTGAAAGTGGCAGAGGCGGGTACGTTAACAGCATTTAAAAGGCATTTGGAAAAATACATGGAAAGCGCATGTTTGGAAGAATATGGGCCATGCAGCGAAATAGGTTTGGTGTGAATTGCCGTTTTGGTCGGCATGGACCACTTTGGGCCAAAAGGCCTGTTTCGATGTTGTAGGACTCTATGACTGTTGATGAACTCATTTCCTCTGGAGATATCCCCTCCAACCTCCAACCTTGTAGTTCCCCTATCCTTATTTCCGGCCGTTTCCCAAAATGGATAAACATCTGGATCAATCCATTGTTTCAACCTGCTCTTGCCACTCTGAACTTATTTCTTCCTATCACAACTCTTTTATCACAAGTGTCTTTTATTTCCTTCCCCAGATTCTTTATAACTTCATCTGTGACTCTTCTGATGTCGTTGGTCACTTCAGCAGTTTCTGGTTTTGTGATCCTGACTGTTTCATCTTGTCTGAAAGTGCAATCCTTCTACTTCTCTCACCCTTAAACTTCTTCTTTGAATGGAGGATTAATTGGTGTCCATGCATTATCACCGTCATCCATTTGGCTGAATTTGTTCTCATATTGAGCAATTTCTCCTTCAAATCCACTCATTTTCTCCAAAAAAAGTGTTGCTCTGCATCCTTTCTTGGATCCTAGGACCACCTGCCTTTTTGTGGGATATGTAGAATGTTCTTTATTTTACCCATACTCAGACACCCTTCTTGTTTCTTTTTCTGGTACATTAATGACTGTATTTGTCATTTGCGATCACCATGATGTTCAAAATATAACAGAGTTTGTTTCCAAATTCCAACCTTCTCTCACAATTACATAGTATGTCTTTGCCTTTTCCATTCTATCCGTGTCTTTTTTGTCTCTGTTTATGGGGATAGGCTGTCAGTTAATACTGAGTATCAGTCATGGACTCCCATGGATATTTTGATTACATTTTATACCCTACATGGCTTGGTCGCATAGTGTATTCAAACAATTACCAATCAATACACGATATTGGTTCACTGACAGTCACTTAATCCAATAACATGAACTGGTAAACAACTTATGTCACAACATGTAAGTAACTTTTTATCTTGCCTGAGGGCAATATGCACAATGAAGCTGGCGGTGGATTCCAAAATGAGAGCATATTTCGTCATTAATTTCCCAATAAAGTGGGGGCCATTGTCTGAACTAATCCGTTGAGGTACCCAGCACGTTGGTATGATTTCTGTCAGTAGTAATTTTACCACTGTCGAGGCTTCATTATTAGTGGTTGGAAAGGCCTCAATCCATCTACTAAATACATCAACAATAACAAGGCAACACTGAAAGCAATCTACATGTGGCAATTCAATAAAATCAAGCTGAATGCTCTCAGCTAGACCACCTGGCAAGAGTGTTTTCCTGTTACGCAATGCACTCCTTGGTAACAAAGCATTAGGTGTACGCATTTGGCCAACTGAAGTGACTCAGAGGCCTTTTGACACAGAGATCGATCACCCATGCATCTTCCATAATCGTTTTTCCGAGTCAGGGGCGTTCCCCCTGTAAACGCTGAACAGTGACAATATCTGCAATGCTCGTCGTGTTCGAAGGAGGCAAACAATTTATTACCTGCTTGCTCATAGAGGGCACAATAAAAGTTTGATCTGCAGCAGCCTGATCAACCTGAGCGTTACCCCAAGTAACAACAGAATCATCAAAGGCATGGGTAGCGCATTTGATAATAGCCAATTGTTTTGGGAGGTGGATTGCCTGGAGAAGGTTTTAACGTACAGGAATTCTGGATTGGTGTACCGGAGGATGTTTTTTTTCAGGCCTCCCCTGTGAGTTTTAAAAGAATCCTGCCCTCCTTTTGTCCACTAGCAGTCTGTTCCATATTCTGTTTCCTGTTTCTCTGTTTAATTTTAGACCTAGTACAACAGGAGATAAGGTCTGTACAGGCCGCGGGTTTGTATTCTTCAACTTCTGGCTTGTACCTAAAGTGTGGCATGCCAGACAAAAGTATAAATGCATTACTGATCTTGAATCTGAAAATGACTACATGAAGGAACTGTATTCCTCTGGTATTCCATTGTGGGCAACCAAAGGCAGGTTACTGTATTCTTTTAAAATAACTTCTGTTAGGATATAGCCCCTTGATGCTGTATTATGAGGCACTTCTACCCCAGCTAAAACTCTGCATTGTTAACAGGGAGTTGAAACCAATTAATCAGATCTGCAACTCAGTATTGGCAGAATTTCTGCATGGTCTAATGTATCACATAATCTGCATTGCATAAAACACTTTATTTTAGGTTGCCTACTTCCTTCTCCAGGCCTCCTCGTCTTACTCATTTATATCATGACTTTGGAACAACATCGGCCGGCCAGATATGTCAGGTGGTGCCTCCTTTTTATTTCTGTACGGTAATTCAGACTGGCGTTTTACTCCTAATTCTTTACTCTGCATTTCCTTTCTCAATCTTTCCTGTTCTGCTTTACTCAAATCATAATCCTCACGCTGCTGCTTCAACACCTCCCAGGACTTAAGGTTTCCCTCATGATCACATCCTCTAATTCCTCTTCGACATGCATTATTCTCCTAACTCGCCAGTTTGGATTTGTTTGTTATTTCCTCAGCAGTTTTTCGCCACGTGGATATTAAAGTTTTTCATTTTGTCCCCGAATTGCATTTTCAAATTGCTTCTTTCACTTTTATGCATTTATCAACACACCATGTTCCCCCATTGGCCAAATTTCATTCCCTAATTTGTTATTAAGGCATGTGGACAAATATCTGAATCGCTTCTCATCCTCAGAATTATTTCGGCACATTTGATTTAGAGGAGCTCCAGTGCCGGATTTATCCAAGGTTTAACCTCTTTTTAGCGCTTTTACTTTGTTGCTTATTTCTATATACTACACCAGTGTCCTTGGTCTCAACACCCACTTCAGGGTCCTGACTTTTGCGTGGGGGATTTCCCCTCTTAACAACCAGTCTAAGGCAGGGTGTTTGAGACAGACAGGCACTGTACTTATCCTATACTTATAGCCGAATACTTATTCTACTTTACCAGTCTTACGCTAACCCCTCCAGACTTTTATGTTTTTTCCTGCGAACCTCCAGAATTGTTTTACTTTTCCTGCCACCGGGGGACTCAAACCTCCCGGTCTTTTAAACGCAACTTCTGCTAGGGGTGCGAGGCGCAGATAGGAACACCAATCACTTTTCTTTTTCTTTCTGTTGACATTTGACTTGAGTACATTTGTTCTTGAGGGCCTCAATTAATTTTATGGTACCATTAACGGTCAGTTCAATTCCCAATTTGGTGGCAGACTCCTGCCATGAGTTTAAAACCGATTGTTTGTGGCTTTCATCACAAAGTTGTCGCCACAGTCCAATCAATTCTTTTGTTTTTGAGCCCATGTTTCGTCGCCAAATCAATTGCTGGGCTGATTTAATCTATTGATTATTTTTGGGGCCATCTAGTGGCCACTGTTCATCACCTAATTTCTTATTGACGGCACCATAAAGTTCACGCAGGCTTTCAGATTTATCCGGATACTTTTTACATAGTTTCACCAGTGAAGAGGATGGATCGCCTGTCTTATCTATATTATTACTCATCCTAAACAACATTCCTTTGTAATCTTGACCAAAACTTACACTAATCAACAGCCTGTCAACGAACAGCAAACTAATGACTTCCGCAAACCGTCACAACATTCTAAAACCTTGACAGTATCGTAAGATATATCGCGATACTCTCTAATGTTGTCTTTCACAGACTAATTTGGAAATCACTTTAAACAATGCCAATTTGACCAGATTTGAGTCCCTGACTCATTTAATATCTTCAATACTCAGGTCCCTGACCTGTCTATTCTTGTCTCTCACTTCACAATATTAGGTTTGAGTCCCCGACCTCTAAATAGAGACCCCAACTCCCTCTTATCTCTCCAACTGTTAGAGTCCCCAACTCTGCCTCGGATCCCCAATCTGACTTTTAAATGGAGTCCGTGACTCCCTCTTATCTCTACAATAACCAGACCAATGCTTTTTCGGGCTGGACTTAGACGATGGGCAGCGAAGGGTCCAGTCCACTGCTACTTGAATGAGAAGAAAACCAGATGGAGAAAATACGTCTGGCTGGCCGATTCCTCTGCGCTCAATAGTGGAGGACTCAAGGTTCTGATACCACTGTCCACAATCTGTCTGTACCGAGTCCGAGTCACGGTGCCAGATGTAAATCTTGACCCCCAGTCGGGTCTCTCGATTCCGTGAGCACTCAATGAACACTCGCAGTCAGTCTGGCTTTTTAAGATTTTACTCTTTATTTCATCAATCGGCCAGGTACAGATCATCCGGAAAACTCAGAAGTCGAGCACTTCCGTATTCCTCGGAGGAGCTGCACACACAACTTAATACAAGGACATTTTTACACTTTTCTTAAAGCACATGGTTACATGGCGTGATCGCATATTGTATTTAAACAATTACCAATCAATGTATGATATTGGTTCATTGACAGTTACTTAATCCAATAACATTAACTGGTAAACAACTTATGTCACAACATGCAAGTAACTTTTTATCTCGCCACACAGCTCCACAACATTTGCAACCGAAGGTCAGTTAGAACAGTTAGTACTGCATTATCTTATCATTACTGTATTATTTATGCAGCTCTAGCAGAATTTACAGTTCCTAGGGTAGACAAGAAGCTCCAGCAGAATTTACACTTCCCAGGCTCGAAGTCATTTTGTTGTGCTAACTTGCACCAAGAAGCCATCTTGTGCCTACATCCAAGTTTTAAATTGTCACTAGTGCTCTTTCTATTTCTTCCATCTTCCTTAACTGAGAGGTCTCTGTCGTCGACAGAACTTTCCACTGTGGCTGAGATATTTGTTTCAATTTTTTTTCAACTCATTGTGCCCCTCCCAGAACAATAAAATGGGTTCTTCTTGTCCTCACTTTCCACCTTTTTAGCTTCCATATTCAATTGGTCATTGTGTACCATTTCGAGCATCTCCAGCATGATGCCACCGCCGTCTTTCTCTTTCTCTTCTCATCCCCTTCCAATAACTCAAAGAGATCATATGATACCTATTTCCTTATTTTAAGTCATCCTTAATATCCCCTCCTTTTCCTTCAGCATAATTTCAGCCACTTGTACCTCTTCATTTTCACCATTCCAGGCCCCAAATACTCCTTTCAAGTGAAACCAAATTTTATTTTATTTTCCAGTTCAATATACTCTCTTCTCCTCTACAGAATGGAGACTAAATTCAGATTCTTTTCTTCACTCATGGAATGTGAGACGTGCAGGCTAGGCCAGCATTTAGATCTAATTGCCCAGAGGGCAGTTAAAAGTGAACCACGTTGCTGTGAGTTTAGCACCATGTGGATCAGAGCAGGTAAATGGAATTTGCTGAATACAGTAAATGGAAAAGTCCTAGGGAAAATTGATGAACATGAGAGATCTGGGTGTTCAGGTCCATTGTTCTCTGAAGGTGACAACGCAGGTCAATAGGGTGGTCAAAAAGGCATATGGCATGCTTTCCTTCATTGGAGGGGGTATTGAGTACATGAGTTGGCAGGTCATGTTGCAGTTGTATAGGACTTTGGTTCGGCCACATTTGGAGTACTGTGTGCAGTTCTGATCGCCACATTACCAAAAGGATGTGGATGCTTTGGAGACGGTGCAAAGGAGGTTCACCAGGATGTTGCCTGGTATGGAGGGTGCATGCTATGAAGAGAGTTTGCGTAGATTAGGATTATTTTCATTAGAAAGACAGAGATTGAGGGGGGACCTGATTGCGGTTTACAAAATCATGAGGGGTATAGACAGGGTGGATAGCAAAAAGCTTTTTCCCAGAGTGGGGGACTCAATTACTAGGTGTCATGAGTTCAAAGTGAGAGGAGGAAAGTTTAAGGGAGATATGCGTGGAAAGTTCTTTACACAGAGAGTGGTGGGTGTCTGGAACACATTGCGAGCGGAGGTGGTAGACGCAGACACGTTAGCGTCTTTTAAGATAAATTTGGACAGGTACGTGGATGGGCAGGGAGCAAATGGACACAGACCATTAGAAAATAGATGACAGGTTAGACAGAGGATCTCGAATGGTGCAGGCTTGGAGGGCTGAAGGGCCTGTTCCTGGGCTGTAATTTTCTTTTTTCTTTGTAAGAATGAAAGATCTCTTTCCCATAAGGATGCTTGTGAACCAAATGGGTTTTTGTGACAATTGACATGGTCATTCTCTGTCCAGCTTATTTAAATAAATTCAAATTTAACCTCTGTTATGAAACAGTCACTCAGTATCCGCCTTTGAAGTAAGAACATTGGCTTTTGTATAATGATACCTTCAGACCTCTCAGGCATTTACAAGGCAGGGCAGCTCGACAGAGATGGAAGAGCTCATTTGCAGAGCAGCAGCCAGGGAAGATTGATTCTTCAGTCAGCATCTGTTAGGGGGGAGCAGTGCTGCATCCTCGCAAGTCCACTCCTCTGGGACGTGGCCATTGGCAGGCAAAAAATCCATTTCTGAAGAAGGGTCTAGGCCTGAAACATTAGCCTTCCTGCTCTTCTGATGCTGCTTGGCCTGCTGTGTTCATCCAGCTCTACACCTTGTTACCTCTTAACGTCTGTCAGAGTAGGATTCAAAGTATTGTTCCCGGAATATTAGCTGGAGTTCTGAATTTCTACTTTAGTGGCACTTAATTTGATTTGATTTATGATTGTCAAATGTATTGAGACACAATGAAAATTATTGTTTTGCGTGCTATTCAGGCAACTCATAGTTACCTAAGTACATTAGGGTGAAAGAACAGAGGGTATAATTTAGTGTTGCAGCTACAAAGAAAGTGCAGAGAAAGATCAAACTTCATATATAAGAGGTCTGTTCAAAAATCTGATAACAGCAGGCAAGAAACTGGCATTGAATCTGCTGGGGTTTTCAAAATTTTGTGTCTTCTGCCTGATGGAAGGGGGTGGAAGAGAGAGTTTCTGGGATGGGGAGGATCTTTGATTATGTTGGCTGCTTTCCTGAGATAGCATGAAGTATGGCGAAGTCAATCGATGCAAGGCTGGTTTTGTGACGGACTGGGTTGCGTTCAGAACATTGTAATTTTTTGTGTTCTTCGGCAGCATAGTTGCCATAAAAAGCTGTGATGCTTTTGGATAGGATGGTTTCTCTATGCTGCATCTACAAAATTGGTGGGAGCCACTGTAGACATGCTGAATTTCCTTAGCCTTCTGAGAAGTAGAGATGTCGGTGTGTTTTCTTGACGGATCGCGTCAATGTGGATTGATCAAGACACATTGTTGGTGATCTTTACTCCATGAAACTTTAATTTCTTGACCATTTCCCTTCATCACCATTGATATAGACAGGAATGTGTCCTCCACACCGCTTCCTGAAGTCAACGATCAGCTCTTTCGCTATGCTAACAATGAGAGTGAGTTTGTTGTCTTTGCACCAAGCTATTAAGCTCTTTACTCTTTCCTGTTCTCTGTCTTATTGTTATTTGAGATGAAACCCATTATGGTGGTGTTATCAGCAAAGGTGTAAATGGAGTTAGACAAAAATTTGCCCACAAAGTTGAGAATGTATAAGAAGTATAATAAGGGGCTGAGCACGCAGCCTTGCAGGGCTCTGGTGTTGAGGATTATTGCGGACGATGTGTTGTCACTCATCCTTACTGACTCTGGTCTGTCAATCTGTAAGTGTCGGATCCAGTGGTAGAGGGACCAGCAGAGTCCTAGGTCTCGGAGTTTGGAGATGAGTTTGGTTAGAATTATGGTGTTGACAGTGGAGTTAAAGTCAGTGAAGAGGAGTCTGATGTCAGTGTCCTTGTTATCCAAATGTTTCAGGGATTATTGACAGCTAGGGACTGGGTATCTGCTGCATACCTGGTAGAATGTCAGGCAAATTGTAGTGGATCGTGGCAGTCTGGGAGGCTGTAGTATATCTGTGCCATTATGAGCCTCTCAAAGCCACCGCTATACCTTTGTCTCCCATCACTTTTATTCACTTTATAAACACAATGCTGACCGTATTTGTAGTGATTGTAATGAGGTTAGCCAGGTGACCTCATAGAATATGAGTTCACTGATTGGGCTTTTAACCTGGGCCAATCAGGGAGCCTTGGTTAACAGGTATAAACAGGAGTCTCCGAGCTGGTTCTGAGGAAGCCAGACCAGTGTCAAGTACCATGCACGTGTAAATAAAAGGTGACCAGGTGACTGGCTCTCAGCCTCTCTAGAGTTATTTCACCATTGGTTTTGATTTTTATTCATCAACTTTCTTCCACTCACCCTTTTCTTTCTTTGGTCTGCTTCATTGAGGCTCAATTCAAGCACAAGGAGCAGCACCCAGTCTTCTGACTCTACATTTTGTAGCCTTTATACTCAATGTTGAGTTAACTTCTGCACCCTCTATGATTTCATGTTCCTTTGCTCATTTGTCATTTTCTCTCATTTTCTCTCTATTTCCTTTATTTTGTGTTCAGACAGCAGCAACTCAGGATCCTGCTATTCACACATCCTCTGAACACTTTTGTTTCTTTACTGCGCTGATGACCATTCACTTTGGCTTTTGCACTTGGCTTTTTATTTAATCTTTCCTGTCTTGTACTGTACCACATAACTTCTCTTTTGCTTTGCCCCCTCCCTCCTAATTCACATGCTTAAAATCAGCATCTTTCAAGGATACAATGAGTTAAATTTGAACTAATTTTCTGAGTTTATCAGTCAGTTAGGATTTGAGGACAAATGATGTTGCAGAATGATGATTTCTAACAAGAGTTTTAGATGGGATATAGTATTACCATTTGCACAGCAAAAACATAATAGTAATAATGAACACATATTTAGCAAGCTAGCAGCTTGGAGCTAGTAAGCTGAGCTGCTCTTTGTCTCTTTGTTTCTTCCATTCTTTGTGATCAAGGCTTCTCAACATCCTGAAACTCTTTGAGAGCATTTGAATGAAGGTATCTGACAATGTTATTGGTCTGGGTTCACTGAAGTAAAAACCTCACTCAGTCTCTTACTTCATACTCTTTCACGGGAAGATGCCTGGATGAAATGCCAAGGCCTTATGATCTTATAAAGATTTACTTTTAACTCAAAATACTATCAGTTATTGTGTTCTTTTTCAAAACTTTGGGTTAAACACCCTGTCTATGATGTCAATCTAACCTTCATTACTCTTGTATCTGCACAAGTATTTGACAAAATTCGTAACAATGTTGGAAATGAATTTGCCTTTAGTGATGAAGAGGACATGTTGCAAGGATAATAGAAAGCATCTGATGCCATTTGGGATTGAAATAACCCTCAGAGGTTGGTGGCCAATCACCAATCGCCCTTCATTTAAAAATGTATAGCTTTTGACTATGGCATTTATTGTGAGAGGACTTGAATATAAAAGCAGGGATGTACTACTGATGCTTTATAAGGCCCTGGTCAGGCCACATTTGAAGTGTTGTGTGCAGTTTTGGGCCGCATAGCTCAGGAAGGATGTACTGGCCCTGAAGTGGGTTCAGAGGAGGTTCGCGAGAATGGTCTCAGGAATGAAAAACTTTACACATGAGGAGTGTTTGAGGACTCTGGGATTATACTCATTGGAGTTAAGAAGGATGAGAGGGGATCTAATTGAAACTTACAGAATACTGAATGGCCTGGACAGAGTGGATGTTGGGAAGATGCTTCCATTGGTAGCAGAGACTAGGATCTGCGGGCACAGCCTTAGAGTGAAGGGAAGACCTTTTAGAATGGAGATAAGGAGAAACTTCTTCAGCCAGAGAGTGGTGAATCTATGGAATTCACTGCCACAGAAGACTGTGGAGGCCAGGTCGTTGAGTACATTTAAGACCAAGATAGATAGGCTCTTGATTATCAAGGGGATCAATGGTTTTGGGGAGAAAGTGGAAGAATGGAGGTTGAGGAATTTATCAGTCATGATTGACTGGTGGAGCAAACTCAATGGGCTGAATGGCCTAATTTCTGCTCCTATGTCTTCTGATCTTATTAACATTAACCTTTGAATGCCTTTCACCCACTTTCCCACTGGAAGCACCCAGCATGGGTTCATGATGGGTAGGTCATGTTTAATTAATTTGGTGGAATTCTTTGAGTACATTACATGCATGGTGGACAATGGGGAACCTGTGGATGTGGTGCATCTGGATTTCCAGAAGACATTGAACAAGGTGCCACACCAAAGGCTGCTACATAAGATAAAGTTCAATGGTATTACAGGAAATGTATTGGCATGGATAGAGGATTGGTTGACCAGTAGAAAGCAAAGAGTAGGGGTAAATGGGTGTTTTTCTGGTTGGTGGTCAGTGTCTACTGGCATGTCTCAGTGATCAGTGTTGGGACTGCAATTGTTTACAATTTACAAAGATGATTTGGAGTGTGTCAAAATTTGCAGATGACGTTAAGGTGAGTGGTAGAGCAAAGTGTACAGAAGACACTGAAAGTCTGCAGAGTGATATAGATGATCTAAATGAGTGGGCAAAGGTCTGGCAGATGGAGTATAATGTTGATAAATGTGAGGTCATCCATTTTGGTAGGAATAACAGGAAAATGGACTCTGTTTTAAATGGTATAACATTGCAGCTCGTTGCTGTGCAGAGGGACCTGGGTGTCCTTGTGCATGAATCACTAAAGGTAGGATTGCAGTTGCAGCAGGTAGATAAGAAGGCAAATGGAATTTTGTTTGCCATTGCTTAAGGGATGGAGTTTAAAAACAAGGAGGCTATGATGCAACTGTTTAGAGTTCTGGTGAGGCCACACCTGGAGTCCTGTGTGCAATTTTGGCCTCCTTACTTGAGAAGAGATGTACTAGCGCTGAAGTGGATGCAGAGGAGATCCACTCTGTTGATTCCAGAGTTGAGAGAGTTGGATTATGAGGACAGACTGAGTAGACTAGGATTATACTCAATGGAATTCAGAAGAATGAGGGGAGATCTTATAGAAACATACAAGATTATGAAGGGAATAGATAAAGTGGAGGCAGGGAGGTTGTTTCTGCTCGCAGGTGAAACTAGGACTAGAGGGCATCGCCTCAAACTAAAGTGAAGCAGATGTAGGACTGAGGTCAGGAGGAACTTCTTCACCCAAAGGGTTGTGAATCTGTGGAATTCACTGCCCAATGAAGTGGTTGAAGCTATCTCGCAGAATGTTTTTAGGGCAAGGCTGGATAAATTTTTGAACAGTGAAGGAATTAAGGATTATGGTGAGTGGGCGGGTAAGTGGAGCTGAGTCTCAAAGATCAGCCCTGACCTTATTAAATGGCGGGGCAGGCTTGATGGGCCAGATAGTCTACTCCTGCTCCTAGTTCTTATTGTCTTCTGCCTTTCACCCAAGTCAGGCATTCAGTGGGCATAATATCCTTCACATTCATCCTTTTATGTTGGCCAGGACTCCCTGATTGGACCAGATTAACAGCAACAATTCGCAAACTCGTTCACTTCTGAGGTCCAGCCGGCTGACCTCCTTCCAATCATTACAGAATTCCAATCACTATATTTGTGTGCTATTTTTCCTTATTGTGTAAAACAAAAGTTCTGGTTTTCACCACAAGTGAGTTGATGATATAGAAAAGAAATGTTCATTTGCGTGTAACAGCACTTCAGAGTTTGCTTTAACATGTGCTGGTTTTCAGAGCTAGGGGTCTTGTGCAACAATGGTATTGCCTCTGCTTTTGTGCCAGGAGGCCTGGGTTCAAGTTGCGCAGAGATTTGTAATAACATCTTCGAACAGTTTGATGAAAAGTGCTGAATTTCTCCAGAAAAGGAAGGTGGTTAGGAAAAAAGAGAGAGCAGATTGGACTTTGAATTAAAATATGAAATGCAAACAAACAGTCTGTGGAAGACAGTCTGACTCCTGCTTTGGTAAATGGGTGATCAGCAATGTGACATTACTACCTCATCTTTTCCTTATCCTGTCTTAAGCTGTCTTTCCTCGACTAGTGCCATCATCCCACCATTCCTCTATCAGTTAGTTACTGTTCTTGCACCTTATCAGACTTTGTACTACTTGTTACGTTTTCCAACCATGTTTTTATTAGTTCAAACTAGCCAACCTTGTCAAGGATTAGTGCTTCCTCTAGCCTCATTTCAATGACACTGAAACCGTAAGCAATTCCTACTAAAAAGGAACTTAAAGTACAGAGTATTCAACTAATAATCCAACTATTTCAAGATACATTTATATAAATCACATGTGTATTTACAGTTTTTAATCTTTTTTTTGTAGGCATTATTAACTCGAACTGTTCATTCTGTATTTCTCCAAAGATGCTCCCTGGCTTGCTGGTATTTTGCAGTATTTTCTAATTTTTTTTGTCAGTTTGACCATGATCCTATTGAATGACAGAGGAGACCGTAAGGATTATATATCCGACTGGTTCTTATGTTGCAATATCCGTCGTTACTCACCCAGATTTCTGTGACATCTATAATGAAGTTAGACGGGGTTCAGCTGAAAGTGGCACGTATAAACAATGCAAATTCGGAGCAGAAATAGGCTGTTTGGTTCCTCAAAACTTCTTCATACAAATGGTAAATGGAAGTCAGGAACTCAATCCCTAAAAAAGTTTTTGAAGCAGGGAGCATGGATGTTTCTAAAATAAGGTTGGTAGATTTTTGCTGAGTAAGGGTACGGAGGCAGGTCAACAATGTAAAGAAACAGATCAGTCATGATCTAATTGAATGGGAGAATATGCAGGAAGGACTGATATGCTTCCTAAGTTCTTAAATATTGCTTGTGCTAGTCATATTTAGAGGAGGCAACATTAACAGATGACTACGGTTGAGCTAATGATTCCAGTGGAAGCACAAGTAGTTGCAGAGAAGTCTAATTATGTTCCAATCTCTGTTCCAGGTCCGATACCTGTCCGGTTGGTGGATGGTTCCACCAAGTGTTCTGGGAGAGTTGAAGTCTACCGTAACTCCATCTGGGGAACCATCTGTGACAATGGCTGGGATTTAAATGCAGCAAGCGTGGTCTGCAGTGTGTTGAACTGTGGGAAGTCCTTGTCGGCAACAAGAAGGGCTTACTATAGAGAAGGGAACGGGGTCATCTTGTTGGATAATGTGAGTTGTAATGGGGCGGAGCCTGCCCTCTATCAATGCTCTGCCCACACAAAGGTGGGATATAACTGCACACACAAGGAGGATGCTGGTGTCATCTGCTCAGGTGAGCAAAACAGGTTACCGTTCCTACGTATGTTAAGTTCTCAAACTGAATTCAAAATCTAGCTTATTGGTTTTCTAGCCTAGCCTCCTATTTGTTTCTATGCCCAGGCCTCTGCACTACCAGTCCAGACCTCATGATTACTAAAACAAGCCTGAGGGTTACTAGTCAGGACACTGCATTTCCTAGCCAGGCCTCTGGCTTACTGCTCTGGACTATCGGTTCCCAATCGAGCCGCCTTAGTCATTAGTACAGGCCTTTGGTTTATTAATCCATACTCTGGATTACAAAATCAAATCTCTGGGTTACTAGTTGGGTTGAATGGATACAGTATGCTTCAAAATCTCTGGTGAGTTTATTTAAAACTGAACTAGCACAGACATTACAGAGTAATCTCTCGTCATTGTCTATGTCTGGGATGCTGTTATACAGCGTGTCTAGGACCTCTGGTCGCATGATGCCATCCCAGTACAGGCTCATCTACATGTTAAATGGACATCACTTTTAAAGATTTAATACTCTAAACATTTCCTTTCCCCACAAAATAACTGTTAAATGCTACAAGTGAATGTGGATGAACATTGCATATCAGCAAAATTACTTGTAAATAGATAGGGATTGTAAAATTTTCATACAGAGATAATGATTGTACAGCAGCTGAAGTGTACCTAAATTGTAATTGTGATTTGATAACTCTTCTGGATCATTTTGTGATGTAATTTTCTTGATGTATCTTTGACTGTTAACTGCAGCTGATTTATCGGTGCGTTGCCAATGTATTGGATGGTTTTTGTCCCAGTGTTCCACCACACTGTTTATCCTTAGTTATAAGGATGACACAGATGCATTACTTGGATTTTGTTTATGAAAGATAAATTATGGACCTATTTACAACTAATCGAGTACTGATAATACAGCATTATCTCTAGCCACCATCCAGGGTTGTACAGAATGGATGAGGTCTGTAGTTATATGTTGCAGATAGAAGTATGCAAACTGGGAGTCTGACACCCAGGCGATGATATCCATTGAATGACTCTAATTATAGCTTATCCCAAACATGTTTAACCATGTTCCATCTGCATTTCAGGTCCAATACCTGTACGACTGGTGAATGGTACCGACATGTGTTCTGGCAGAGTTGAGATCTATCGTCACTCTTTCTGGGGAACTATCTGTGACAATCACTGGGATATAAATGCCTCAAAGGTGGTCTGCAGGATGTTGAACTGTGGGAGGGCTCTGTCTGCACCAAGAGATGTCTATGGAGAGGGCACTGGAATCATCTGGTTAGATGATGTAAGGTGTAATGGGACAGAGCCTACCCTCGAACAGTGTTCTGTCAATCCACAAGTGAGAAATAACTGCACACATAGTCAGGATGCTGGAGTTGCGTGCTCAGGTGAGCAGAGTGACTTGTTTGGTGATTGGGTTTTAATCTGCTCCTTGTGTACATTTTACGTGTTCTTATTTCAACTTAGAATTTTGTGTATGCTGTCAAAATGTTGTCTCTGTAACAATGAAGAAGATGAATGTAAACTAGATTACCATTTTGCTGAATACCTCCATCCAATTTGTAAGTGTGCCTTTGATCTTCCTGTTATCTGCCATATTAATTCTTCCCTTTGCCTCGACTTTCTCCTTTCTGTTCTTACATTGCCACTGTGTTCCAGTGAAGCACAATGGAAGCTCAAGAAACAGTATTGCATTTTTTGACTCAGCATTCTACAGTCTTCTGGACTCAACACTGAGTTCAATCATATTAGATCTACCTTTTGTTTCAGTTTTTTGTTCTCATTTGGTGTTTTCTCTCACGTTCAATTTTCAGATGGCTGCTATTGATCATATTATAATGTACATTTCTTTTAGACATATTGTTTATTTATCACCAAGAAAAGACACATGTTGTCGAAGCTTTTTGTTTTGCAGTCATCAAGACATTTGCAACAAACCACAAATAAAATAAAACCACTTTTCTATAATACATGAGAAGATGCTGATTGTTTAGAAAGTGAATTCTGATTGGGAGACAGGTGGCCATTGAGAATGCACCTGTTAGATGGTGACTTACAATTAACTGTTAAGCTGCTTCTAAATTTAAACCAGTTAGGTTGACTTTGATTAGAAAAAACATTTCCCGAGAAATGAACCAGAAAATGGCTGATACTTGTTTTGTTGAGTTGCAACAAACACAGTGTATTAAATTCACCTTCTACTGGCAACAAACAGGGTCCCATATCTCAATATATGTAACTTTGATTCCACGCAAGTGGGCCACACTCCATGCCCAACTGGAATCCAAAACTGTTTGTCAGTATAATTGTTAGAACACTGAGGATTATTTAGCAAATAACATCCAATTACAGAAGTAGATCTAATGCTGAACAGTGTTTTAAAGTTTTGAACCAATGACTAGTTGGGTGCTGTCAGTTCCATACTTGCCGTAAAAAGCTGAAAGGTTATGCTTTGTTATATGATCTACCAGTCTTTGGAACGTAGAACCACCTTAGCTAGTGTCACACCTGCACTGAAATTCAACTATGACATTACTCAGTGCATGATGGACACACATCTTTTTGGCATGATGTCAGCATCCTATGAGTGGTACTAATATTCTCCCATTCAATTAGATTGTTCAAATATTTAATATACCTTACTCTTCCAGGAGTTTGTGCAATTTATAGCAAGAAAGGAAGTGATCAAGATAGCTGTTATCCTGCAAGGTGGCTTTGATGCACCTTATTTCAGCATCAAGCTTGCATGGTGAACAAATGACTTGGGTTATATTTAAAATATTGCTGATAATCTTCCGGTGCATGAAACTGTTGGAATCCCAATCCATCCACTGACCACCGAAGTAAGCTCGGGTTAAGGTTAAGTTTGTGGTAGGGAATGCTTGGCCAATTTTTCAACTAGGATGTTAAGGAAATGTAGGTTGTCAGACTGCCTTATTTAATTTGAGTTTGAGATGGTGCCCATTAAAAAACATACAGAAATTTTTACTTTCAGTCGCAGATTCAAACCTTATAGCAAACATATCACCTACAAATTTGAAGAATGCAATGGCTAGGAGATTAGATGCAATTCCATCAAAGAAATGTTGCCCATGGAACACAAAAAAGATGTTGCTGAGAGCTGGGCCTATTGGGAATCTAATGATCCCTTTTGGGCATATATTGTGTCATTAAAACTGAACTCAACTGTGCTTGCTGTTGAGTTCAAAATGTCAATAAATATTGATTGTCACAACAGTAGCAGGTCTAGATTGCCATGATGTTGTGCTGCAGGGCAGATGTCTATAGCTTCTCTGAATATTACATTAGTGAATAGGTCAGTGTAGTGATGGGACCAGGTTGGCCTGTTAACTATGAGGTCCTTGATTGAGGTTGTTAATTTTGGCCAATCAGGAAAGCCTTGGCTGACCAATATAACCAGAAGATTAGAATCTCCTCAGTTGAGGATTGACTCAACTCTGAACTGGTGAGCCACAGCCTGTATACTGTGCAGTAGTAAATAAAAGTTGACTTGACAGGACCCAGTCTCTATGCAGTTATTTCAGTGGTGACAGGTGAAAACAGGACACACCTGAAGAACATTTGCTTGCAACTGTCATCTTGAACTTGGGTGAAGCACTTCTGGCCTTACGCCTCTATTTGGGAAGCTTGGCTTATTTGACACTGCTGTCAAAGACGGGGCTGAGTTTGTCAAGAGAATGTGACATCTTTTCTGGGTAAGTGACATTGGGGCGGATGAAAAGCAATGAATAATCCTGCTGACTGCTTGTGGACTCTCAGCATTTTTGGTTATAAGGGGCTTAATTTTCCCAGAGGTGCAAGTTGCTAAAAACCTCCAAGAGTTGAGAGTTGGTTAAGGAATATTATGACCCCAAACCTCTTCTCTGATCCTGAGAGGCTATTAGTTTTATTTGGCTGTTAGTGACCGGGAGAATCTGTATCTGGATTTTGATGAGATTACAACTACCAGCAGAGATATGTGACTTTGGGTTAATCCTGAATGAAATGCTGAGAGACCGTTTTGTATGTGGGATTAACAATGGAACCATACAGAAGTGCCTACTAGCTGAAACCCAACTGGACTTCAAACCGGCACTGCAGCTGGCCTCATTACAAAATGTGGCAAATGGAACATGGGAACCACAAAGAATCCGAATGGAAGTGGATGCCCTCACCTGCCCAACTGAGCTTGGGGAACACCACGTGAGTGCATAGGCAATTGCAGGGCCTCATGCAACACGTCCTCAACAGAGGTACCCTAGGCCAACCCACAGCAGAACCCCACAACAAAGCTGAGCCTTGGCCAAGTTGCTAATCAGTTCTCCTGGATCTGGGATGGCAAGACATTATAGTTGCTGCTGGTATGTGGACTTGAGACAGCAAAAGTGACCTACACGGCCTGACTTCAATCGGAAAACTTGGAGGCTGGTACCCAGGAGAGTATACACTATGAAAAATTCTCCTATGGGTGGGTCGAAACAATTAAATTGCTTAGCGACACCCAAATTGGGGTCAATTAAAATTAATGTTTGGTTAAATGGTCACCCTTTTATCAGCGCAGCTGTCTGTGGTTGCAGGATCTGTCTTCAACAAGACTCGCAAGGGACTCCAACTTCTGAACTTGTGTAAGACCTCAGTCGAGCCATGTCTACCTGCATTGTGACTGGATGCGGCGTCCCAGAAGTACGCTACAATTAACACTCACGGGTTTATATCAAAATATAAGATTGCCATTTGGGGTATCATCAGCTTGTGCCCTGTTCTAGCAGACCATGGAAAACATTTTTCAAGGAGCTGACCCAGGTTGCCACTTATCTAGATGATGTACCAATAACGGGGAAGACTCCAGCAAAAAGCACTTGGAGAATTTGGACATAGTGCTTAAACATCTCTCCCAGGCAGGCATACATCTTAGACAGGAAAGATGTGTTCCTACTTGGGTTACAGAGCCGACAAAATGGGTTGTACGCATTGAAAGAGAAAGTGAGGGTGAGTAAAGGAGCCCTGGCTCCCATATCTGTACCAGAGCTTAGGGCTTACCTTGGATTCGTGAATTATTACAGAAAATCCATACATAACGTGGCCTCTATCTTGGCACCTTTAAACGTGCTATTGTAAAAGGGTCAGCCTTGGAAATGGTTGAGAAGCCAAGAAGTAGCCTTTAGGGAAGTAAACAAGCAGCTACCATTATCTAAGGTGTTGGCCCACTATGATCCAAAGCAAGAAGTAGTGATGACATACGATGCCTCCAAATATGGTATCGGGTACTGTTGGCTCACTGGTGGCCCAACAGAGAGGAATGCTCGATAGCATACACTTCCCAGACTTTGCTTGATGCTGAACACAAGTATGTCCAGATAGAGAAGGAAGGTTTGGCTGTCATATTTGGTGTGAGGAAGTTCTACCAGTACTTTTTCAGATGGGAGATTGTCTTTGTCGCGGATCACAGACCTCTGCTGGGGTTACTGGAGGAAGATGAGGCAATACCGTCCATAGCGTCTGGTAGAATTCATCATTGGATCCTTATTCTCAGTGCATACAAGTTAGAACACCACCCAGAAAGCCAAGTGGCTAATGCAGATGCCTTGATCCACCTCCCACTGAAATCTCCACTAGTGGTGCCTCTCCTGAAACAGTCCACTTTGATTTTAAACCTCCTGGATGCTCTGCACGTCACCATGGACAATATCAAACTATGGTCACAAAAAGATCCTATCCTAGCAAAACTGAAACAGCTGTTGGTAATGGGGGAAATAGAGCTGCCATTGTAATCTTTCTGGACCTGATGTTACTAGATCACTGTAGAGGATGGCATATTACGGTGGGGAGCAAGGGTGTTTGTCCACAGTAAAGGTCATTGCCAGATACTGGCCAAACTCCACCAGGGTCATCCAGGACTTTCCAAGTTGAATATACTAGCAAAAAGCTACCAGCAAAAGACCAGGGCGACATCATTCTCAGACTTACTGAGTAATGGAAGTAGTAATTGGCACCAGGTTGGCCTAATTAACTATGCAGTTCTTGATTGGAGTAATTAATCTGTGCCAATCGGGAAAGCCTAGGATGACCAATATAACTAGGAGACTAAAATCTCTTTGTTTGAAGACCGACTCCAAGGATGCCGGTCATAGTCAGTGTACTGTGCAGGAGTAAATAAAGGATGACTTAGTGATGAGGCCTGGCTTTTGTGCAGTTATTTCAATTAACAATGTCAAATGAGCACATAGGCTTTGCATTGTTATTGGTATACAAGCCCTGTGTGGTCGTTTGCAAACTTCACGAGGCATTTTAAAAAAAACTTGCCGTATATACTGGTTTGCATTCTTAAGAATATAAGAACTGTGAGCAGGAGTAGGCAATTCAGACCCTTGAACCTGCTCTGTCATTTAATACAGTCATATCTGACCTCATCTCGGCTTCAATCATTATCTCTGATACCTTTTCTGTCCACCCTGTTTAACCTTTTAACCTGTTACTAACCAAATATCTGTCAGTTTCCTCCTCAGGTTTAGCCAGTGTTTCAGCATCCACTGTACAGATTCTGACCCTTTGAGAGAAGCAATTTCTCCTCATCCCTGATTTAAATTTGCCACCCTTTAGCCAAACACCATGACCTCCCATTCTAGATTGCCCCCTCTACATCTACTTTGACAATCCCCTTTAGCATCTTGTTTAGCTCAATTAGATTTTGTCTCATTCTTCTAAACCCTGGCGAGTATAAACCTAAACTACTCAATCTCTTCTCATAAGACAAGCCTTTTATCTCTGGAATTAGTCAAGAGAAACTTCTGTGAACTGCCTCCAATGCAATTACATCCTTCCTCAACTAAAGGGACTAAAATTGGATGCAGTCTCAGCAAAGGTTTGTAGAGTTGCAGCAAAACTTCCATTCTATTATATGCCATTCACTTCCATTTGTTTGGAATTTGCCAAGATTCCTTTTGCCTTGATTATTATCTGCTGTACCTACATACTAACCTTCTGCAACTCATGCATGGTGACTCCCAGATCCCTCTGCACCAAAGCATTTTTGGGTTTCCCCCATTCAGGTAACAGGTTGTCTTTTTATTCTGCCAATCTAAATTGGAATCTGGATGTTCTACATCTACAAGACCTCCGCTACCCACTTTGCTTATTTATATCTATCTGGTCAGCTCATGTTGTGTAGAACTGGTCATGGGGTATGAAGGAAGTTCACTTTCCTAAGTCTTGGGCAGCATATACATATAGACATGTAATGTGCCACAAGGATGAATTCTACAATGCAAAACATCCACAGCCTTGATACTCTTTGACAAACCCAACAAGTATCATTGGGATTTCCGTTAATCAGGCGAATTTCTAATTGGTAATAGAGAAAAGGGAGATAAACTAAATGAATACGTTGCATCTGTTTTGACTGGGGAATATACAAGAAATCTATAGAGAAAAGTGACAAAGAAGAATGGGGAGTTGAAAGAAATTAGTATTGGTACATAGTTTGTGCCGAAAAAATTAATAGGGCTGAAATTTGATAAGTCCCTGGGACCTGATCGCTTACATCTGAGAGTGTTAAAGGAGGTGGCTATAGAGATATTCAATGCATGGTGACCATCTTCCAACATTCTAAAGATGGTGGAATGATTTCTGTTGTTTGGAAATTTGCAAATGTCACCCCATTATGAGATAAAGGAGCCAGAAAGATGAGAGAGATGACCGAGACTAACAGACATGTCAGTGTTACATCATTTGTCGTGAAAAAGAATCGTGGGGATGTACGGCATGGGAACAGACCCTTCAGTCCAACTTGTCCGTGCTGATCAGATTACTTTTTAAAATTCATTTGTGGGATATGGGCATTGCTGGCTGGCCAGCATTTATTGCCCATCCCTAGTTGCCCTTGAGATGGTGATGGTAAGCTGCCTTGAACCATTGCAGTCCACCAGCTGTAGGTTGACACACAACGCCATGAGGGAGGGAATTCCAAAATTTTGACCCAGCAACTGTGAAGGAACGGTGATATATTTCCAAGTCAGGGCGGTGAATAGTTTGGCAGGGAACTTGGAGGTGGTGATGTTCCCATCTGTCTGTTGTCTGTGTCCTTCTAGTTAGAAACGATAGTGGGGTTGGAAGGTGCTGTCTGAGGATCCTTTGTGAATTTCTGCAGTGCATCTTGTAGATAGTGTGCACTGCTGCTACTAAGTGTCGGTGGTGGAGGGACTGGATACTTGTGCATGTAGGGTCAATCAAGCAAGCTGCTTTGTCCTGGATGGTGTCAAGCTTCGTGAGTGTTCTTTGGGCTGTACTCATCCAGGCAAGTGGGGAGCATTCAATCACACTCCTGACTTGAGCCTTGTAGATGATGGGCAGGCTTTGAAGAGTCAGGAGGTGAGTTACGCGCTGCAGTATTTCGAGCCTCTTTGCTGCTCTTGTAGCCACTATGTTTATGTAGTGAGTCCAGTTGAGTTTCTGGTCAATGATCACTCCCAGGATGTTGATAGTGGGGGATTCAGTGATGGCAATGCCATTGAATGTCAAGGGGTGATGGTTAGATTGTCTCTTATTGGTGATGGTCATAGCCTGGCATTTGTGTAGCGCGAATGTCACTTGCCACTTGTCAGCAAAAGCTTGGATATTGCCCAGATCATAAATATCATCAATTAATCCAGTCTAATTTTCCAGAATTTAGCCTGTGTTCCTCTAACCCTTATTTATATACCCATCTAAATGTCTTTTAGATGTTGTAATTGCACCAGCCTCTATCATCTCCTGTGGAAGTTCATTCCATACATGCACCACCCTCTGCATGACAATAATGCCCCTTAAGTCCCTTTTAAATCTTTCCCCTCTCACCTTAAACCTATGCCCTCTAGTTTTGGTCTTCCCCATCATCAGGTAAAGACTTGACTATTCACCCTATCCATTGCCCTTCATGACTTTTTAACATTAGGTCACCTCTCAGCCTCTGACACGCTGGAGAAAATAGCACCATCCTATTCAGCCTCTACCTATCACTCAAACCCTCCAACTTTGGCAAAATCCTTGTATAAATTTTCTGAAATATTTACTCAAATTTAGCATCTTCCCTATAGCAGGGAGGCCAGAATTGAATGCAAGCTGCAATATGAGCTCCCAATTTGTATACTCAATGCACTGGCCAATAAAGCCAAGCATATCAAATGCCACCTTCACTACCCTGTCTACCCACAACTCCACTTTCAAGGAACTGTGAACTTGCACCCCAAGATTTCTGTTTGGCAACACTCCTCAGGACCTTACCACTAAACATCTAAGCCCTGCCCTGATATGCCCTATCAAAATGCAGCACCTCACATTTATCTAAATTAAACTTAACTCCTTGGCCCATTTGCCCATCTGATCGATGTCTCATTGTACCCTAAGGTTGGCTACTTCGCTGTCCAATATACCACCGATTTTCATGTCTTATGCAAACTTACTAATCATACCTCCTATGATCACATCCAAATCATTTATATAAATTACAAAAAGCAGTGGACCCAGCACACTGATCCTTGTGGCACACCACTGGTCACAGGCCTCCAGTCTGAAAAGCAACCCTTCACAATCACCCTCTGTCTCCTACCTTCGAGCCAATTTTGTATCCAAATGACTAGTTCTCCCTGTATGCCACATGATCCAACCTTGCTAACCTGTCTACCATGCAGAGCCTTGTCAAATGCCTTAATGAGGTCCACATAGATAATATCCACCACTCTGCCTTCATCTATTCGCTTTGTCGCTTTTTCAAATAGACTCAGTCAAGTTCATGAGACATGTTTTCCCATGCACAAAACCACATTGACTACCCCTAATCAGTCCTAGCCTTTCCATATACATGTAAATCCTGTCCCTCAGGATGTCCTCCAACAAGTTACCCATCACTGACATCAGGCTCACTGGTGTATAGTTTCTTGGGTTTTCCTCACCACCTTTCTGAAATAAAGTACCACGTTAGCCAACTTCCAGTCTTCCAGCACCTTGCCCGTAGCTATTGAATGTACAAATTTCTCAACAAGGGGCCTAGAAATCACTTCCCTAGTTTTCCACAAAGTTCTAGGGTGCGCCTGATCAGGTCCTGGGGATTTATCCACATTTATGTGTTTTAAGATGTCCAGCACCATCTCTTCTGTTAAACAGACACTTTTCAAGATATTACTACTTATTTACCCAAGTTCACTTGGTTCCATATTTTTCTTCACAGTAAACACTTAGGCAAAATACTCATTTAGTATCTCACCTATCTCCTGCAGTTCCACATATAAGTGGCCTTGCTGATCTTTAAGAGGCCCTATTCTCCCCATGGTTATTCTTTTGCCTTTAATGTATTTGCAGAATCTCTTTGAATACTCCTTAACCCTATCTGATTTCATGCCCCTTTTTTGCCATCATGATTTCCCCCTTGAGTATATCCCTACTGCCTTTATGCTCTTCTAGGGATTCACTCAATCCCTGCTGACTATGCCTGATGTATGCTTGCTTCTTTCTCATGGCTATAGCCTCAATTTTTCTAGTCATCTTCCATTCCCTACACCTACCAGCCTTGCCCTTCACCCTAACATGAACATACTGTCTCTGGACTCTCATTGTTGAAGTATTCCCACTTTCTAGTCAAGCCTTTACCTGTGAATATCCACCCCCAATCAACTTTGAAAGTGCTAGAATCTATTCTAAAGAATGAAATAATTGAACATTTGCATGATGTTGATACGTGGGAGCCAGAGGATGTAGTATACTTAGATGTTGAAAAGACTTTTCATAAGGTTCCCCATAAGAGGTTGGTTAGTAAAGTTCAACTACATTTGATATGGTGTAATCTAATAGTATGGACTAAAGATTGTCTACTGCTTGTCATAAGGACAGGTAGGTGAACCACTGAGAATATGAGTTCGCTGATTGGGGCTATTAATGTAGTCCAATCAGGGAGCCTGAGAGATGGCTCTGAGTGAGCTGGATCAGTACAAAGGACTCTCCACGTGTAAATAAAGGATGACTTGGTGACGGGATACCGGCCTCTGGAATTTTTCAAACAGACAGCAGACAGAAAACAGATACTAGGAATAAATGGGTCATTCTTGCTTTGCTGGTCTGTGATAGCGGAGTACTGCAAGAATAGTACTTAGAACTCAGTTGTTCATATTATATATATGATTTGGATGTGGGAATCAGACATAATATTTCCAAATATGTGCAGATGATAAAAATCTAATCAGAAATTTTTGTTGTGAGGAAGTCAGGCCTAATGATTGGATAAGAACATAGTAGATCGAATATAAAGTTGGAAAGAGGTGAAGTTATACACTTCATGAGGAACAGGATATTTTTCTACTTGTAAGGTTTTGGCAAGTGCACATGTAAAACTGGACCTGTGCATCCTTGTTAATAAATCACTGAAGGCTAACATGCCAGTGCAATAAGATATTAATAAGGCGAATGGGGTGGTCGCCTTTTATCACAAGAGGATTTGAGCAGAGGAGCAGTGAAATCTTGTACATGAGCATTGTTAGACTGCACCTGAAGCACTGCTTGCAAGACTGGTCTCCTTATCTGAGATAATATATTGTTACCACTGAGGGAGTACAATGAAGGTTCATCAGACTTGATCCTGGGATGGCTGGACTTCCTATGAAAATAGATTGAATAAACTAGACCTGTATTGTCTAGGGTTTTGAAGATGGCGAAGTAATGTCTTTGAAGCTTCCAAAATACTTAAAGGGATAGACTGAGTAAATGTGGCTGAGATGTTTCCCCTGAATGGAGTGTTTAGATGGAGAAAATTTTAAAATAACAGGGATTTAAGAGTGCGTTGAAAACAGATGTTTTACTGAAATTGTTGAGTCTTTGGAATTCTGTATGCCAAAGAGCTGTGGATTACAGTCTTCTAGTGTGTATATATAAAGTAAAGATTAATAGATCTTTCATTTTTCAATGGTATAAATGGGGTAGTGTGGGTAAAAAGCATTGAAGTCTGATCAACAAGGACCATATCAAACGGGAGAGCTGGGTTAATGACCTGAATAGGCTACAATTCTCCCTATATTACTGTCTACCACAAGCCTATTTTCGCTCGTGAATATCAAAATCCAAAACAAGCGAGCAGAATTTCAAAATCATTGACAGGCCACTCAAGAATTATTTTAAGAGACACTTATTTGCACCAAGAAAAGTGGAAATCTGGAATTCATATTCCCAGTGAAACAAAAGTACTGAGGCTGGGGTCAATGAGAAATCTCAAACCCGAGAATGATAGTTTTGTGGGGGATAAGAATTTTAAGTGTTATGTAACAAGATGGATAAATGTTTTTAATGCAATCGTGATTTCATTGCACGGTTGTGTGCTCTTGCAGGGCTGAATATCGCATGCTTGATCCTAAGTCCTTGAATGGTATCTGGTATCTGATGTGAAATGTCCAATAAATGCCTATAGTGAGTTGCCAAATCATCCCAGACATCTTAAATCATGTTCTCATCTCTAACCCAGGTTCGATACCCGTACGGCTGGTAAACGGTACCAATATGTGCTCTGGGAGAGTTGAAGTCTACCGTAACTCCACCTGGGGCACTGTCTGTGACAATGATTGGGATGTTCCTGCTGCAAGCGTGGTCTGCAGGGTCCTGAATTGTGGGGCAGCCCTATTAGCACCAAGAGGCGCCTACTACGGAGAGGGGACTGAGGCCATCTGGTTGGATGTTGTGAAGTGTAATGGGACTGAGCTTGCCCTCGATCAATGCACTGCCAACCCACAGATAGAGAATAACTGCACACACAAAAAGGATGCTGGAGTCATCTGTTCAGGTACATAAGGCAGGTTGCTTGCTCCTTATCTATGTTGGTTCTCAAACTGATCTGGCTGGAGTCAAAATCTAGTTTTCTGGTTTACTGGATCAATTCTGGATTGGCAATATAGACTTCACATTTCCTTGCTGCTGCCTCTGGGTTTATCAGCTGAAGAGATAGTGGGAACCGCAGATTCTGGAGAATCTGAGATAACAAGGTGCAGAGGTGGATGAGCACAGCAGGCCAAGCAGCATCAGAGGAGCAGGAAGGCTGACGTTTCGGGCCCAGACTCTTCTTCAGAAAATTTTCTGAAGAAGGGTCTAGGCCCAAAAGGTCAGCCTTCCTGCTCCTCTGATGCTGCTTGGCCTGCTCTGCTCATCCAGCTCTACACCTTGTTAGCTCTTTTATCAGCTGAGGACCCTGAATTACTGGTGTCGACTCCTGGTTAATGTACACTTATCAAGGCTCGGTGGTTAGCCCTATTGCCTCACTGCTCCAGGGACCTGTGTTCAATTCTGGCCTTGGACGACTGTGCAGAGTTTGCACGTTCTCCCAGTGTCTGCGTGAGTTTCCTCTGGGTGCTCTGGTTTCCTCCGCAGTCCAAAGGTTAGTTGGACTGGCCATGGTAAATTGCCTGAGGTGATTAGGAATGTATAGGTTAGGTTAGTTGAATTAACCATGGGCAATGCAGGGGTACAAGAATGGGGAGGGGAATGCGTTTGCGTGGAAGGATCTTTGGAGAGTCAGCATGGGCTTGTTGGGCTAAATGGCCCACTTCCATACTGTAAGGGTTCAATTCTATATTCTATTCAATTCTATTGTCTCGGTTACTAGTCCAAGTATGAGAGTCCCAGCTCAGGCCTCTGATTTGCAATTCCAGGCTTATGTGAGACGAGTTCTGATTTCTAATTTGCTAGTCTTAACTTCTGGGCTCCAAGTTTATGCCTCCAAATTGCTAGTCTAGATATCTGCATTATCAGTTCAGGCCTTTGGGTATTACCAGTTCAGATTCTGAGTTACTAATTCAGATCTCTGCATTACCAGTCCATACCTCACCAGTCTGGCCCACTATTAGTTCAGTCTGCCAGGTTACTAATTCAGAGTTTGGTATATTAATCCAGAACTCAGGGTTACTAGTCTAGGGCAATGGGTTATTGTTTAGGCCTCTGTTTACTAACACGGACCTCTCACTAGTTTGGACTTCCTGATTACTCATCCAGACCATGGGTATTCGTTCTGATCTCTGGGGTATTATTCCAGACACTTTTTGTATGAGTTTAAACCTCTGGGTTACTAGTCCAGTTCTCTGCCAACAAGTACTGACCTCTGGGCTATTACCTCATGCATCTTGTTTCATGTTCAAGTATCTTGATAAAATCTGTTCAGGCCATTGGGTATCATTGGACCAGATCTCGGGTCTACAACTTTAGGTCTGTAGGTTACTAGCCCTGATCTCACTAGTCCATATTTAGCCATGTCTCTTGGCTATTTGATCATCAATCTGGATTACTGGCTCAGACCATTCAGATTTACCAGTCCAGGCTTCTGGATTACAAATTGAGGCCTCTTGCTGCTATGCCAGTCTTTGGGTTATCAATCCAGACTTTATTATTTTAACCATATGGTTACTAGATGAGGTCTTTGTGTTAATCTTCCACTTTTTGGGGTTACTAGTCCAGGCATCTGGATGAACATAACATTTCTCTGGTTTTCTAGACCAAGCTTGTTGTTTACTAGTGAAGGTTTTTGAGTTATTGGCCAAAGCCTCGGTGTGCTGGACATTAGAATTGCAGGTCAGGCACTGAAGTTGACATGTTAAATTATGAGGAAATTATGCAGACAGTATTCCTGTATACATGTGCATGTTTAAAGATAAATTTGATCAGGGTCTGTAAGATGATTAAAGGTTCTGACTGAAGTTAGAAACCATGCCTTCAGGCGGGGCGGAGTCCATTACTCGGATTTAGAGACAGGCCAGAGGGTTAGTAGTCCTGGCATTGCTAGTTCAGGTCTCTGGTATATCTGGGTACTAACTTCAGGTACTAACTATTTCTTCCTCTCAGATATACTTGGGACACTCTGTCCAGATAAAAACTGTTCATGCTGGGGATCAGTTGAGGAATTTAATGGTGTCACTGAAAGACATTTCTTGCTTCAGGCAACTGAAAGATAGAGATGTACTGTGGTGCAATTGAGTGGCAGAACATTTAGAGGGGCTGAATGGTCTATTTCTACCCTAATATATTGATTGTGCTAACCAGTTTTGGAAGGAGCTGAACACCTGCTCTAAAATGTCCAACCACTGAAAACTGATCACTTCAACTGAGCTCCCAACTCTATTCCAGGTCCAGTACCCATCCGGCTGGTGAACGGGACTAATATGTGCTCCGGGAGACTTGAGGTTTATCGTAATTCCAACTGGGGGACTGTCTGTGACAATGGCTGGAATATAAATGCAGCGAGTGTGGTTTGCAGAGTATTGAATTGTGGGTTGGCTCTGTCAGCATCAAGAGGATCCCACTACGGAGAGGGATCTGGGGCTATCTGGATGGATAACGTGAGATGTAATGGGAATGAGTCTGGCCTCGAGCAGTGTTTTTCCAACCCACAGGTTGATAATACCTGCACACACAGGAAGGACATTGGAGTTGCCTGCTTCGGTGAGTAGGTTCCCATCATGGAGGAGTGCAGCTTCCTGATTGGGTGAGTGGGGCTGTCTTGTCAATGAATTCATTGGCCACCTGTAACAATGTTCTGCCTGGATGAGTAACGGGTGAATGATTGGTGAGTGTCTCTGAGCAAATTCTGTATGATGCTGAGCTAAGCATTTCCAGCAGCGAAGACCAACACTCTGTCTGTGGCACATGCAGCATTAGCTGATTCTGCCTGGGTCTCTTGAAGGAGGGCTGATCTGAGGAGCCCAGCTTCATCGGCTTTGTGCTTCAGAATCAGTTGTTGGCAGCACTACTGCCAGATTGGGATGCATGTCATTCCCAATACTGAGAAGGACAAGGTGAGTGATCATCCACAGAAGCCCAGAAAAGTCTAACCAGGTCCCATCTCTCTTTCAGGTCCTGTATCCATACAACTTGTGAATGGAACCAACATGTGCTCTGGGAGAGTTGAAGTGTACCGCAACTCTTTTTGGGGAACCATCTGTGACAATAGCTGGGATATAAATGAGGCGAGTGTAGTCTGCAGAATGTTGAACTGTGGGAAGGCTGTGTCAGCACCAGGAGGCTCTCACTATGGAGAGGGAACTGGACGTATCTGGTTTGATGACGTGAGTTGTAATGGGACAGAGGCCTCCCTCGATCAGTGCTCTGCCAATCCACACGTGGGGATGAACTGCACACACAGGAAGGACGCTGGAGTTGCCTGTTCAGGTAAATGCAATGAACCTTCTCCTGAGCAGTGGTTTGCAGGCTGACAGAGTGGAATAGAAACGTCCGTTTTCAACATTTCTCAGGCCTTTACTTCACCAGCCCAAACACCTTACTTCCTCCCTCCTCACCATTTAAGGCCCTAACCACACCTTCCTGCTTCACCTGCATTTCACTCAACTGAGTCAAAAGTATTCGTTGCTCACAAAGTGGTCTCCTCTACACTGGGGCAATGAAGTACCTACTGGGTTATCGCTCTGCAGAACACCAATGTTCTGATGGCCAAAAAGACGCTGAGCCTCCAGTTGCCTGCCACTTCAACACACCACCATGTTCAGAGCAGGCCAAGCAGCATCAGAGGAGCAGGAAGGCTGACATTTTGGCCTAGACCCTGCTTCAGAAATGGGGAGGGGAAGGGGGAATTAAATAGGGAGAGAGATTCTGAAATAAATAGTGAGAGAGGGGGAGACAGATAGAAGATGAATACAGGAGAAGATACATGGAGAGGAGACAGACCGGCCAAAGAAGCAGTAAAGATGAGTGTAGGTGGAGGAGGTAGGGAGGAGATAAGTCAGTCCAGGGAGGACGGACAGGTCAAGGGGGTGGGATGAGGTCGGTAGGTAGGAAATGGGGGAGGGGCTTGAGGTGGGAGGAGGAAATAGGTGGGAGGAAGGACAGGTTAGCGAGGCGGGGACGAGCTGGGCTGGTTTTGGGATGCGATAGGGGAGGGGAGATTCTGAAGCTTGTGAAGTCCACATTGATGTCATTGGGTTACAGGGTTCCCAGGCGGAATACAAGTTGCTGTTGCTGCAATCTTCGGGTGGCATCATTGTGGCATTGCAGGAGGCCCAGGATGGACATGTCATCTGAGGAATGGGAGGGGGAGTTGAAATGGTTCGCGACTGGGAGGTGCAGTTGTTTACTGCAAACCGAGTATAGGTGTTCTGCAAAGCTGTCCCAAGCCTCCACTTGGTCTCCCCGATGCAGAGGAGGCCACACCGGGAACAGCGGATGCAGTATGCCACAGTAGCAGACATGCGGGTGAACATCTGCTTGATGTGGAAAATCTTCCTGGGGCCTGGGATGGAGGTGAAGGGGGAGGTGTAGGGGTAGGTGTCGCACTTCCTGCGGTTGCAGGGAAAAGTGCCAGGTGATGCTGGACAGGAGTGTGGGGTGGACAAGCGAGTCACTGAGAGCGTGGTCCCTCCAGAAAGCAGATAAGAGTAGTTCTTGGTAGTGTAGATGAGCAGAGAGATCTCGGTGTCCATGTACACAGATCCTTGAAAGTTGCCACCCTGGTTGACAGGGCTGTTAAGAAGGCATACAGTGTTTTAGCTTTTAGTAGTAGAGGGATCGAGTTCCGGAACCAAGAGGTTATGCTGCAGCTGTACAAAACTCTGGTGCGGCCGCACTTGGAGTATTGCGTACAGTTCTGGTCACCACATTATAAGAAGGATGTGGAAGCTTTGGAAAGGGTGCAGAGGAGATTTACTAAGATGTTGCCTGGTATGGAGGGAAGGTCTTACGAGAAAAGGCTGAGGGACTTGAGGCTGTTTTCATTAGAGAGAAGAAGGTTGAGAGGTGACTTAATTGAGACATATAAGATAATCAGAGGGTTAGATAGGGTGGATAGGGAGAGCCTTTTTCCTAGGATGGTGACGGCGAGCACGAGGGGGCATAGCTTTAAATTGAGGGGTGAAAGATATAGGACAGATGTCAGAGGTAGTTTCTTTACTCGGCGTAGTAAGGGTATGGAATGCTTTGCCTGCAGCGGTAGTAGATTCGCCAACTTTAAGTACATTTAAGTCGTCATTGGACAACCATATGGACGTACATGGAATAGTGTAGGTTAGATGGGCTTGAGATTGGTATGGCAGGTCGGCATAACATCGAGGGCCGAAGGGCCTGTACTGTGCTGTAATGTTCTATGCTATATTAAGAGTGGAGATGGATACATGTCTTTGGTGGTGGGGTCGGATTGCAGATGACACAAGTACCAGAGAATGATGCGTTGGATTTGGAAGTTGGTGCGGCGGTACGTGAGGACAAGGGGCATTCTGTTTTGGTTTTCATTGAGACATGGTCAAGGCGTTCTCGACCACTGAGGGGGTAATTTGCAGTCCTTGAAAAATGAGGACATCTGAGATGTACGGGAGTGGAATGCCTCATCCTGGGAGCAGATGCAGCAAAGTCGAAGGAATTGGGAATAGGGGATGACATTTTTGCAGGAAGGTGGGTGGGAGGAGGAGTATTCTAGGCAGCTGTGGGAGTCGGTGGGCTTGAAATGGATATTGGTTTCTAGGTCGTTGCCAGAGATGGAGACAGAAAGGTCCAGGAGGGGGAGAGAGATATTAGAGATGGTCCAGTTGAACTTAAGATTGGGGTGCAAGGTATTGGTGAAGTGGATGAACTGTTCGAGCTCCTCATGGGAGCGTGAGGCAGTGCCAATACAGTCATGAATGTAACGGAGGAAGAGGTGGGGTTTAGGGCCAGCGTAGGTGCGGCAGAGGGATTGTTCCACATAACCTACACAGGTTACAAACAAAAATAGAATCCCCCTCATCCTCACGTACCACCCCACCAACCGCTGAATCCAACGCACCATCCTTTGACATTTCCACCATCTGCAATCCGACCCCACCAACAAAGACATTTTTCTATCTCCAGTCTTATCTGCTTTCCGGAGGGACCACTCTCTCCGTGGCTCCCTTGTCTGCTCCACAATCCCGCCCAGCCCCAACCTCACATTCAAACCTGCAGACAAGGGTGGCGCAGAGATAGTATGGCGCACTGACCTCTACATCGCCGAGGCCAAACGCCAACTCTCCGACACCAACTCCTACCACCCCCTTGATCATGACCCCACCCCCAAGCACCAAACCATCAGCTCCAACACCATTCATGACCTCATCACCTCAGGGGACCTCCCACCCACAGCCTCCAACCTTATTATTCCCCAACCCCATACAGCCCGTTTCTATCTCCTTCCCAAAATCCACAAACCTGCCTGCCCTGGTTGACCCATTGTCTCAGCCTGATCCTGCCCCACCGAACTCATCTCCACCTATCTGGACTCCATTTTCTCCCCTTTGGTCCAGGAAATGCCTACCTACGTCCGTGACACCACCCACGCCCTCCACCTCCTCCAGGACTTCCAATTCCCTGGCCCCCAACACCTCATTTTCACCATGGACGTCCAGTCCCTATACACCGGGATTCCGCATGCAGATGGCCTCAAAGCCCTCCGCTTCTTCCTGTCCCGCAGGCCCGACCAGTCCCCCTCCATCGACACCCTCATCCGCCTAGGTGAACTCGTCCTCACCCTCAACAAATTCTCTTTCGATTCCTCCCACTTCCTACAGATAAAGGGGGTGGCCATGGGTACCCGCATAGGCCCCTGCTATGCCTGCCTCTTTGTAGGTTACGTGGAACTGTCCCTCTTACGCACCTACACAGGCCCCAAACCCCACCTCTACCTCCGTTACATTGATGACTGTATCGGCGCTGCCTCTTGCTCCCCAGAGGAGCTCGAACAGTTCATCCACTTCACAAAACACCTTCCACCCCAACCTCAAGTTCACCCATCTCCAACACATCCCTCACCTTCCTGGACCTCTCAGTCTCCATCTCAGGCAAATAGCTTGTAACTGATGTCCATTTCAAGCCGACCGACTCCCACAGCTACCTAGAATACACCTCCTCCCACCCACCCTCCTGCAAAAATTCCATCCTCTATTCCCAATTCCTCTGCCTCCGCCGCATCTGCTCCCAAGATGAGGCATTCTACTCCTGCACATCCCAGATGTCCAAGTTCTTTAAGGACCGCAACGTTCCGCCCACAGTGGTCGAGAACGCCCTGGACCGTGTCTCCCGCATTTCCCGCAACACATCCCTCACACCCCGCCCCCGCCACAACCACCCAAAGAGGATCCCCCTCATTCTCACACACCACCCCACCAACCTCTGGATACAATGCGTCATCCTCCGTCACTTCCGCCATCTACAATCCGAGCCCACCACCCAAGACATTTTTCCATCCCCACCCTTGTCTGCTTTCCGGAGAGACCACTCTCTCCGTGACTCCCTTGTTCGCTCCACACTGCCCTCCAACCCCACCACACCTGGCACCTTCCCCTGCAACCACAGGAAGTGCTACACTTGCCCACACCTCCTCCCTCACCCCTATCCCAGGCCCAAAGATGACTTTCCATATTAAGCAGAGGTCACCTGCACATCTGCCAATGTGGTATATTGTATCCATTGTACCCGGTGTGCCTTCCTCTACATTGGGGAAACCAAGCGGAGGCTTGGGAACCACTTTGCAGAACACCTCCACTCGGTTCGCAATAAACAACTGCACCTCCCAGTCGCGAATCATTTCAACTCCCCCTCCCATTCCTTTGACATGCCCAACCTGGGCCTCCTGCAGTGCCACAATGATGCCACCCGAAGGTTGCAGGAAAGCAACTCATATTCCACTTGGGATCCCTGCAACATGATGGTATCAATGAGGACTTCACAAGCTTCCAAGTCTCCCCTCCCCCTATCGCATCCCAAACCCAGCCCAGCTCGTCCCCACCTCCCTAACCTGTCCTTCCTCCCACCTATCCCCTCCTCCCACCTCAAGACGCAACCCCATTTCTTACCTACTAACCTCATCCCACCACCTTGACCTGTCTGTCCTCCCTGGACTGACCTATCTCCTCCCTACCTCCCCACCTACACTATCCTTTACTGGCTCCATCCGTGCCTATTTGACTGGTCTGTCTCCACTCGACCTATCTTCCCCTCTGTCCATCTTCTATCTGCCTCCCCCTCTCTCCCTATTTATTTCAGAACCCGCTTCCCCTCCCCCATTTCTGAAGAAGCATCTAGGTCCTAAATGTCAGCTTCTCTGCTCCTATGATGCTGCTTGGCCTGCTGTGTTCATCCAGCTCTACACCTTGTTGTCCGAGATTCTCCAGCATCGGCAGTTCCTACTGTCTCTGAAACATATTCTAATTATTGTGTTTGAGATGATTCACAGATATGATCAGCTAGGCCCATGTAAAGTATTCTGCCAAGGTGGAGAGTGTAGAGGGCAGAGGTTTTCAGAACAAGTGGGAATATTCTGAAAGCTAGAACCTTGCCAATTCGGAATGATGCCAGGAAGCACCACCTCATAAAAAGTATAATGGAAATATTCAACTCTTCCCAGATGCTGGGACCATCAATTAGGGGCTGACTGGTTTTATCCTTTCCCTAAGTATATATGTTTTACAAAAACAGAAATTGCTGGTAAAACTCAGCAGGTTTGGCAGCATCTGTGGAGGGAAATCAGAGTTAATATTTTGGGTTGAGTGACCCATTGTCAGAACTATACATATTTTATCTGTGCTAATGTGAGGGAGACTGACACCTGCACTAAAATGAGCTCCTGATGGTTGCATATATATTATCGGTAATCCCAGACCATTTAATTGCTTTTTCATCTCTATTCCAGGCTCAATTCCCTTACGGCTGGTGAATGGCACAAACATATGCTCTGGGAGAGTTGAAGTCTATCGTAAATCCAGTTGGGGAACTATCTGTGACAATGACTGGGATTTTAATGCTGTGAATGTGATCTGTAGAGCGTTGAACTGTGGATCAGCTGTGTCAGTAAATGTAGGCACCATCTATGGTGAGGGGACTGGGCACATCTGGTTGGAAAACGTAACATGTGATGGGACAGAGACTGCCCTTTATCAGTGTTCTGCTAATCCACTAGGAGGAGATATATGCACACACCAGCAGGATGCTGGAGTTACCTGCACAGGTGAGTGGGTTGATTTGCTTGGTGAGATGTGTGGTGATTGGAACCGGGACCACGTGGATCTCATTGATTGAGATCCTTGATTGGGCTTGATAACTTAGGCCATTCAGGGAGATCTGGCTGACAGATATAAGCAGGAGATTGCACTTGTTGGGCTTTGCTTTTTACTGGTTTGCTGGCCACACGGGTGTTTTCCTGCTGGTGGAAATATTGAATAAAATTTTTTTTACACAATGGTATCTTCACTGAGTCACTGTCCTTACACAACAACAACAAAATAAGCAGGGGATTTAGAGAGTCCCCTGACTTCATGGACTGTCTCTCAACTGGCTGGCCACAGCCAGTATATTGTGAGAAAACCAAAAGATAAACAGGAGATTCAGAAGATCTCCTCATCCTAAGGATTGACTTTGAGCTGGCGAGTCAGAGCCCATGTCCAGTGCACATGTGAAAACAAGAATGACTTGGTAATGGATACTAGCCTCCATGCAATTATTTTAGTGACAATGAGAGTGGAACAGGACATGCCTGATGAAAATTCACTTGCAACAGTTGTCTTTGAGTTAGTGTCAGCCTTTCTCGCATAATTCCTTTATTAGGGATGTTTGACCTGTTTAATGCTGCCGTCCAAGACTGGGCCCAGTACGTGGAAAGAATGTGATGTTTTTCAAGGCAAATGACATTCGGGCAGATGAAAAGCAGTGAGTCTCCTGACTGCAAGTGAATCCACAGCATTTTTGATTACTGGGAGCTTAACTTTTCCTGAGGTACCAGATGTTAAAAGCTTCCAAAATCTGACAGATTTAATGAAAGAATATTACAACCCCAAAGCTCCTACTGACATACCATCAATTTTATTCAGCTGCTCGAGAACTAAAGGAATCCAAATCAGGATTTTTGATGAGGTTAAGATGACCAGCAGAGGCATATGATTTTGGGCTTACCCTGAATGAGATGTTGAGAGACAGTTTGCTGTGTGGGATTAATGATGTAACTGTGCAAAAGCATCTACGAAATGAAGCCCATGTGGACTTCAACCTGGCAGCTACAACTGGCTTTATCATTGGAAAACATGGCGGGTGAAGCATGGGAGCTGCAGGACATCACCATGGAAGTGGACACCCTCAGCTGTCCAACAGAGCTTGGGGAACTTGACTATAGTGTAGGCAATCGCAGAGCCTCACACAGGGTAAATCTTGAGCAGTGGGACCCAATAACAAAGCTGAGTCTTGGCCAAATAGCAAAAACGTTCTTCAGGATCAGGGCCAGCAGGCCATCGTATTTGCTGCTGGCACGTCCCTTGGAGACAGCAAAGGAGTTCAACAAGGCCTGACTTGAGTAGGAGAACTCAGGATGGTATCCAGGAGAATGCACACACTGGAAATACACCTCCATGTGGATTGGAACAATTTAATTGTTAAGCGACATTCTAATCCGAACGAATTAAAATAAATATCTGGTTCAATGATTACTCATTCTTGAGGAGGTTGATACCAGCACATCTTTATCAGTGGTTGTAGAATCAGTCTCTGACAAGATTTGCTCTGGACTCCATCCCTTAAATTCGTGCAAGACCTTGGTCAGAATGACAACAAACACTGGGGAAACGTTGCAGTTTAAGGGCACAACTTCACTTCCGGTTTCCTATGAGAATCTGTATGTATAGTTACCACTGATTGTAGTGAGAGGCTCAGGGCCAAGTCAGTTGGGGTGGAATTGGTTAGAAAAAGATTTGCCTTGATTAGTTCTACATTTTTCGATTAGAAAATGGCTGCCTGAGTGAAGTCCTATTTAATTACGTGAAAATATTTCAGGAAAGTCCAGGGAATATCAAAGGGGTCAAGGCCATCAGCGTAAGATAATAAAGTGTGAAGCTGGATGAACACAGCAGGGCAAGCTGCATCTCAGGAGCACAAAAGCTGTCGTTTCGGGCCTAGACCCTTCTTCAGAGAGGGGGATGGGGAGAGGGTTCTGGAATAAATAGGGAGAGAGGGGGAGGCGGACCGATGATGGAGAGAAAAGAAGATAGGTGGAGAGGAGAGTATAGGTGGGGAAGTAGGGAGGGGATAGGTCAGTCCAGAGAAGACTGACAGGTCAAGGAGGTGGGATGAGGCTAGTAGGTAGGAAATGGAGGTGCGGCTTGGGGTGGGAGGAAGGGATGGGTAAGAGGAAGAACAGGTTAGGGAGGCAGAGACAGGCTGGGCTGGTTTTGGGATGCAGTGGGGGGAGGGGACGAACTGGGCTGGTTTTGGGATGCAGTGGGGGAAGGGGAGATTTTGAAGCAGGTGAAGTCCACATTGATACCATTGGGCTGCAGGGTTCCCAAGCGGAATATCAGTTGTTGTTCCTGCAACCATTCACCGCCTCAACCTCTCGACCCCTCTCACCCACTCCAACCCCTCCTCTGCAGAACGGGCTGCCCTCCGCTCCAACCCCAACCTCACCATCAAACCCACAGACAAGGGTGGTGCAGAGGTAGTATGGCGCACTGAACTCAACATCGCCGAAGCCAAACGCCAACTCTCCGACACCACCACCTACCGCTCCCTTGATCATGACCCCATCCCCAAGCACCAAACCATCAGCTCCAACACCATTCATGACCTCATCACCTCAGGGGACCTCCCACCCACAGCCTCCAACCTTATTATTCCCCAACCCCGCACGGCCCATTTCTATCTCTTTCCCAAAATCCACAAACCTGCCTGCCCTGGTCGACCCATTGTCTCAGCCTGTTCCTGCCCCACCAAACTCATCTCCACCTATCTGGACTCCATTTTCTCCCCTTTGGTCCAGGACCTCGCTACCCATGTCCGTGACACCACCCACGCCCTCCACCTCCTCCAGAACTTCCAATTCCCTGGCCCCCAACACCTCATTTTCACCATGGACGTCCAGTCTCTATACACCGGGATTCCGCATGCAGATGGCCTCAAAGCCCTCCGCTTCTTCCTGTCCCGCAGGCCCGACCAGTCCCCCTCCATCGACACCCTCATCCGCCTGGGTGAACTCATCCTCACCCTCAACAACTTCTCTTTCGATTCCTCCCACTTCCTACAGACAAAGGGGGTGGCCATGAGTACCCACATGGGCCCCAGCTATGCCTGCCTCTTTGTAGGTTACGTGGAACTTCCCCTTTTCCGCACCTACACAGGCCCCAAACTCCACCTCTTCCTCCGTTACATTGATGACTGTATCGGCACTGCCTCTTGCTCCGCAGAGGAGCTCGAACAGTTCAACCACTTCACCAACACCTTCCACCCCAACCTCAAGTTCACCATCTCCAACATATCCCTCACCTTCCTGGACCTCTCAGTCTCCATCTCAGGCAAACAGCTTGTAACTGATGTCCATTTCAAGCCGACCGACTCCCACAGCTACCTAGAATACACCTCCTCCCACCCACCCTCCTGCAAAAATTCCATCCCCTATTCCCAATTCTTCCACGTCCGCCGCATCTGCTCCCAGGATGAGGCATTCCACTCCCGCACATCCCAGATGTCCAAGTTCTTCAAGGACCGCAACTTTCTCCCCACAGTGGTCGAGAACGCCCTGGACCGTGTCTCCCGCATTTCCCGCAACACATCCCTCACACCCCGCCCCCGCCACAACCGCCCAAAGAGGATCCCCCTCGTTCTCACACACCACACCACCAACCTCCGGATACAATGCATCATCCTCCGACACTTCCGCCATCTACAATCTGACCCCACCACCGAAGACATTTTTCCATCCCCACCCTTGTCTGCTTTCCGGAGAGACCACTCTCTCCGTGACTCCCTTGTTCCCTCCACACTGCCCTCCAACCCCACCACACCCGACACCTTCCCCTGCAACCGCAGGAAGTGCTACACTTGCCCCCACACTTCCTTCCTCACCCCTATCCCAGGCCCCAAGATGACTTTCCATGTTAAGCAGAGGTTCACCTGCACATCTGCCAATGTGGTATATTGTATCCATTGTACCCGGTGTGCCTTCCTCTACATTGGGGAAACCAAGCAGAGGCTTGGGGACCGTGTTGCAGAACACCTCCGCTCGGTTTGCAATAAACAACTGCACCTCCCAGTCGCGAACCATCTCCACTCCCCCTCCCATTCTTTAGATGACATGTCCATCATGGGCCTCCTGCAGTGCCACAATGATGCCACCCGAATGTTGCAGGAACAACAACTCATATTCCACTTGGGAACCCTGCAGCTCAATGGTATCAATGTGGACTTCACCTGCTCTCAAAATCTCCCCTTCCCCCACCGCATCCCAAAACCAGCCCAGTTCATCCCCTCCCGCCACTGCATCACACAACCAGCCTAGCCTGTCTCTGCCTCCCTAACCTGTTCTTCCTCTCACCCATCCCTTCCTCCACCCCAAGGCGCACCTCCATTTCCTACCTACTAACCTCATCCCACCACCTTGACCTGTCAGTCTTCCCTGGACTGACCTATCCCCTCCCTACTTCCCCACCTATACTCTCCTCTCCACCTATCTTCTTTTCTCTCCATCATCGGTCCGCCTCCTCCTCTCTCCCTATTTATTCCCGAACCCTCACTCCGTCCCCCTCTCTGATGAAGGGTCTAGGCTCGAAACGTCAGCTTTTGTGCTCCTGAGATGCAGCTTGCCCTGCTGTGTTCATCCAGCTTCACACTTTATTATCTTGGCTTCTCCAGCATCTGCAGTTCCCATTATCTGAAGGCCATCAACGTGTTGACCAGGAAGCAATTCCACGATTTTACAAGGCCTGCCCAGTGCCATTTGCCTTGTGGTGAAAGTAGAGGTGGAAACCAGGCGGCTGAACAATGAAGAAATCATCAAACCTGTCCAATTTGCGGAATGGGCAGTACCAGTCATACCAATTGTGAAGCCCTCATCTGTACCGGAGCTTCGATCTCTCCTTGCGTTGGTGAATTATTGTGTAAAGTTCATAATTAATGTGGCCTCCATTTGGGCACCTTTGACCCTTTATCAATAGCAGGTGTAGTCTTAGAAATGGACGGGTAGCCAAACTGTAGCCTTCAGGGAAGTGAAAAAGCAGCTATTGTCATCTAAAGTGTTGGCCCACTATGATCCCAGGCAAGCGGTGGTGCTGACATGTGATGCCTCCCCGAATGGGAGAGTATATAAGTGGCTCAATGAAGAGGAATGCCTAACAGCGTATGCTTCCTGGACTTTGGCTCGTATCGCACATCAATACGCCCACATGGAGAAGGAAGGTTTGGCAGTCATCTTTAGTGTGAGAAAGTTCCAAAAATATCGTTGTGGATGTAAATTTGTCATAGTAACGGACCACAAACTCCTGCTAGGACTACTTAAAGAAGGCAAGGTTATGCCGCCTATTGCTTTTGGTCGAATTTAGCTCTGGGTCCTTATTGCTTACAATAACAATCTGGAACACTGTCCAAGAGACAAACTGGCAAATGCAGATGTCTTGAGCTGCTACCCACTGGCCGATACACCACCAATGGTGCCTGCCCTGAAAGAGTCCATTCTGGTTTTAAATTTTCTGGATACCCTTCTGGTCACTGCTGATAAAATCCAACCACGGACACAAATGATCCTATCCTGGCCAAACTAAAACATCTGGTGGTAATGAGGGAAACAGAAGGGCCATCACAACCAGGATTGAAGCGTTTCTAGGCTCGTCGAGATCAGATCACCGTAGATGATGGCATATTACTATGGGGAGCACGAGTGATTGTCCCGACTAAAGGTTGCCACCGGATACTGGCTAACCTCCAGGGCCATCCAGGAATTTTCAAAATGAAGGTGCAGGCAAGAAGTTATGTCTGGTGGCCAGGATTGGGTGCCGACATATCTGCGTTGATGGGGCAGAGATCAGAGTGCCAACAAGGATAAAAGTTATCATTGGCAGCACCCCTACGTTCATGAGAATGGCCGAGTAAACCCTGGAGTCCGTTACACATTGACTATGCCGAGCCTTTGGCGGCTCAATGTTCCTAGTCATTTTGGATGCCCATTCAAAGTGGCTGGAATGCATGGAGTTCATTTGGTTAACTCCAGGATGATGATTGAAAAGCTGCAAGCATTGTTTGCGATACATAGGCACCTGGGAAATATTGGTCACAAGCAATGAGACATCATTTACTAGTAGGCAAATCAAGTATTTCCTAAAGTTGAGTAGCATTTGGCATGTTCAGACAGTTCCATACCATCCAGAGGAAAGACCAGTCCACACATTGATGGTAGGCTTAAAGGAACAGCCCACAGCTTCGCTTTATAACAAATTGTCCTGATTGCTGTTTGGTTATGGGATCACCAGAATTTGGGGGGTTCGGGGTGTTGGTGGGAGACGTGATATTGGAACCATGGCCTGGTGGATTTCATTGACTATGAAATCCTTAATTGGGCTTGTTAACTGGCCCAATCAGGGAAACTTGGCTGACAGATGTGAGCAGGAGATTCAGATGGTCTTCTCATTCATAGAATCCCTACAGTGTGGAAACAGGCCATTCTGCCCAACAAGTCCACACCGCCCCTCCGAAGAGTATCCCACCCAGGCTCATCTCCCTACCCCTGTATTTCCCACATCCATCCAACCCACCCATCTAAGCATCCCTGAATACCATGGGCAATTTATCATGACCAATCCACCTAACCTGCACATTTTTGGACTATGAGTGGAAACAGGAGCATCCAGAGGAAACCCACACAGACACAGGCAGAATGTGCAAACTCCACACAGACAGTCACCCAAGGCTGGAATTGAACCCAGGCCCCTGGTGCTGGGAGGCAGCAATGCTAACCACTGAGCCACCATCCTGCGTTAGGGGCTGGCTTTGAGCTGGCTGGTTAGAGCCCATGTACTGTGCTTCTGTAAATAATGGGTGACTTAGTAATGGAATACCAGCCTCTATGCAGTTATATCAAGATGTTTCCTATGTAGGTCAATTTGCAAAATGCGCTTGCATGATTGAATTTTTCATTTTCTGTGTTACTAGCCCTGACATCTAGTTTACTTTCCAGTAACCTCTAGGGTTGTACTCTTGAGATTACTTCCCGTACCATGTGCCAGTGAGGCTAAGAATAGGAAGATAGTATGGTTATATATGTGCTAAACAGCTGGTGTAGGAACGAGGTATTCAGGTATGTGGATCATTGGGATGTCTTCCAGGGCAGATAGGACCTGAACAAAAAAACAAGGTTGGTTTGCTTTCACTCCAATGATGAAGCATGAGAGTGTGCCCTGGCAGAAGGTTACAAAATTATGAGAGGCACAAGTAGATTGGGTAGCCTGAGTCTTTTTCCCAGGACATAAGTGTCAATTACTGGGGCATAACAAAGTACGAAGCTGGATGAACACAGCAGGCCAAGCAGCATCTTAGGAGCACAAAAGCTGACGTTTCGGGCCTAGACCCTTCTCTGATGAAGGATCTAGGCCTGAAACGTCTGCTTTTGTGCTCCTAAGATGCTGCTCGGCCTGCTGTGTTCATCCAGCTTCACACTTTGTTATCTCGGATTCTCCAGCATCTGCAGTTCCCATTATCTCTAATTACTAGGGCACGTTGGTTTAAGGTAAAATAGGTTAATGTTCAAGGGGATGTGAGAGGCATGTTTTTTACGTAGGCAGTAGTAGGTGCCTGGAATGCGCTGTCAGGTGGTGGCGGGGCATGGATACAATGGCAATGTTTAAGTGGCATCTTGACAGATATATGAATAGGCAAGGAATAGAGGGATACAGATTGTGTAGATCCAAAAAGATTTTAGTGTAGAAAGGCATCATGTGTCAGCACAGTATGGGTGGGCCGAAACGTCTATCATTTTGCTCTACTGTTCTATGTTGTAAACCTTATCGGCTGTGAAGTCCACTCAGTGCAGATTTACTGCAATGGTACTGGGGACAATTTTTAAAAAATTTTCAGTCTGCGGAGAGAGTGCTTGGGTATTTAATGCAGACAGTCAACAGATGATCTCATTGAGTGACTGAGATGTTTAAAGTCTTTGATAAAGTAAATACAGATGGCTGAACTTTCCTTCTGCCAGCAACAGCTGGAATGAATTGATTTTGGCTTCTGGATCCCCTCCAGGGAGGCAACTGGCTTTTCATGGAGGAAGGTGCATCCTTGAAGTTGTAGAGTGACTCAAAGACTTTCCAGGTTTAGTACTGCAACAAGATATAGGTGCTAATTAAGAAAGAAGGTGCTTCATAAGGAGGTATGCCCATTTTGTAATATTTTGAAAACTATAAATAAAAAGATACTTCTTGCAGCCTGGCCACTCTGTTGGGGAGGGAGTCTGTCCACACAACTGCCCACAGTTACTCCTGCAGACACCTGAACTGTTCACTCCCAGTATAGAAACTGGAGGCCAAATTGAAAAGTCCTGTCAGCCTCCTTTATTAGGAGTTAGCAGGGATTTAAGGAGCCGCATCAGCAATGCACTATATGGGGTGAATAGCCCAACCTTTTCGGAGCCCACCATATTTAACAATATTCCTGATGTTGTCTATTTTTAAGTGGCACACAGGTTGGCACCAGCATTTTCACACTGAAATAAAATTAAGTATTGCTGGTGTTGGCAGTCTGAAAAAAAAACATAAATTGCTGGAGAATCTCAGCAGGCCTGGCAGCATTGATGGAGTGAAAGCAGAGTCAATGTTCCAGCGACTCCTCTGCAGAGCTAGTAGTAGTTAGGATAACATGGTATATATGCCGAGGTCAGTGGTTGGGACTTGAGGGAGTGACAGAATAAATGGAGATGGAGCCCAAAGGGAGATAAAGACAGTTAGGTAGACAAAGAGACAGATAATGTCATGCCAGGGAATGGTAAAATATAATAAAATAATAATAGCTGACAATAGGGATCATGAGTAGGTGAAAATAGGTTGCCTTTGCTGAAAGCAGCACATATGATTTTTTTCCTTTATTCTTTGCATGGGGGATGGGTGTATTACTGGCCAGGCAGCATTAATTGCTCGTCCCTAAATTCCATGGGCAGTTAAGAGTCAATCACATTGCTGTGGGTCTGGAGTCACATTTAGACCCAACCAGGTAAGGATGGCAGTTTCCTTCCTAAAGGTCATTAGTGAACCAGATGGGTGTTTTCCCAACAATTGGCAATGGATTTTTATGGTCATCATTTGACTCTTAATTCCAGATATTTATCAAATTCAATTTCCACCATCTGCTGTGGTGGGATTCGAGCCCAGGTCGCCAGAAGATTACCTGGGTCTCTGGATTAACAGTCCAGCGATAATACCACTGGGCAATCACCTCCCCGATGACAGGGCATGGGGTGTGGGAGTAGGTAATGGATATAAGAAGAAGGTTTTCAGGTTCTAAAATTAATGAACTTGATTATTGAGTCCTGAAGGCTCCACAGTCTCCAAGTGGAAAATGAGATGCTACTCTTCTGGCTTGCACTGAGCCTCGCTGAAGCACTACAGCAGGCCAAAGACAAATGTTGGCCAGGGAGCACAGTGATGTGTGTTGACATGGCAGGCAACTGGAAGCTCAGGGTCTTTTTTGCAGCCAGAATATAGGTGTTCTGCAAAACAGTCGTCCTACCTGCATGTCATCTCCCCCGTGTAGAGGAAACTGCATTGCGGATATCGAATACAATAGACTGGATTGTGTTGCCAAATAGACCTTGGGCTGCACGTGGAGTCACAGGTAGACAGGATCGTGAAAAAGTGTTTTTATACACTTACCTTTCTTGACTAGTGCATTGAGTACAGGAGTTGAGATGTCATGTTGCAACTGTACAGGACATTGGTTAGTCACTTTTGGAATACGCATTCAATTTTGGTCTCCCTGCTATGGGAAACATGTTAAGTTTGAAAGGCAGCAAGGAACAAGGACGTTGCTGGAGTTGGAGTCTTTGAACCATAGGGAGAGGCTGAATGGACTGGGGCTATTTTCCCTGGAGCGTCAGAGGCTGAGGAGTGACCTTATTAAGGCTTATAAAAGCATGAGGGGCAAGGATAGGGTGAATATCCAAGATCTTTTTCACCGGTAGGAGAGACCAAAACTAAAGGTTATAGGTTTAAGATGAAAGGGGAAAGATTTAAAGGGGACCTGAGGGGACAATCGTTTCCTCTAGAAGGTGGTGCGTATATGCATGAGCTGCCAGAGAAAATAGTGCAGATGGATACAGATACAACATTTAAACACATCTGTATGAGTACATGAATAGGAAGGGTTTAAAGGGATAACAAAGTGTGGAGCTGGATGAACACAGCAGGCCAAGCAGCACCTCAGGAACGCAAAAGCTGACGTTTCAGGCCTAGACTCTTCGTCTAGGCCCAAAACGTCAGCTTTTGTGCTCCTGAGATGCTGCTTGGCCTGCTGTGTTCATCCAGCTCCACACTTTGTTATCTTGGATTCTCCAACATCTGCAGTTCCCATTATCAAGGGTTTAAAGGGATACGGTCCAAATGCTGGAAAATGGGACTGGATCAGTTTAAGGTATCTGATTGGCATGGATGAGTCAGACTGAGGGGTCTGTTTCCTTGTTGTACAACTCAATGACTCAATGACTAAGTGCAGAAAAATTGCTTCACCACAAACATATGTCGGGAGCCTTGCATAATGAAGAAGTCAGAGGTAAGCAGAGAGGTAGGGAATGGAGAAGATGGGGATACAAATCTGGCAGTGACATCCCACTAGATGAAGCAGAAATGTTGGCTGCTTGCCACTTTAATACTCCATGTTCCCTGGTTAATGTTTCAGTCTTGGGTCTGCTGCAGTGCTTATGTAATGCTCCACACAAGCTGAAAAGAACAATGTGTCAATTTTTGTTTGGGGATTCTGCAGTCTTCAGGACTCAGTATTGAGTGAAATAATTTTAGGGCCTGAGTACCTCCTTCCATGTCCTTTACTCACCCCAGGCTCTGAAATTACATGGCTTGCTTTCAGTGCAGCCAACCCACTTTGACCTATTCATAGTCCCCACGATTAGTTTTCTCCTTCCCTCATGTACTATCAACAATACCTTTGTCTGCCTAATTTCCTTTGTTTGGTCTCTACCTCCAGCTGGATGTGAGTTTGCTTGCTGAGCTGGAAGGTTAGTTTTCAGACGTTTCATCACCTTTTTTTCTATTTGAAAAAATATACTTTATTCATAAGATGTACAAAAAAAACCATTTATACACCTACCCAGTCATGCAAGCCGCTCCGGGTTACCCAGGGGGTACATACAACAACTAAAGGAAAAAAACAAAGAAGAAAAAAAACAAAGCAAAGAAAATACCCTGGCAGTCGTCACCCCGCACAGTCCCAGTTGGCCCCCTGACCAGTTAGGGAAGGCGCCAGCTGGGCCCAGTTACCAGATAGGGCCCTTTTTTCTATTCTGGACGAGGGGTTTCATACTGTGGTCTTTCCCCACTGCGCCTTGGCGGCGGCTGCCCCAAGCTTTAGCACGTCCCTCAGCACGTAGTCCTGGACCTTGGAGTGCGCCAGTCTGCAACATTCGGTCGGGGTCAGTTCTTTCAGCTGGCAGACCAGCAAGTTGCGGGCAGACCAAAGAGCGTTTTTCACCACATTGATGGTCCTCCAGGCGCAGTTGATGTTGGTCTCGGTGTTCGTCCCGGGAAACAGCCCGTACAGCACGGAGTCCCGCGTCACGGAGCTGCTCGGGACGAACCTCGACAAATACCACTGCATCCCCCTCCAGACCTCCTGCGCATAGGCACACTCCAGGAGGAGGTGATCGACAGTCTCGTCCCCCCCACAGCCACCTCGAGGGCAGCGTGCGGTGGCGCAGAGATTCCGGGCATGCATAAAGGATCTCACTGGCAGACCCCCTCTCACCGCCAGCCAAGCAACGTCCTCGTCCTTGTCCTTGTGCTTGTTTGAAAGTTCTGGCGATGAGGCATTCTGCCAAACGACTTTGGCAGTCTGCGTGGGGAACCACATGATGGGATCCACCCTCTCCTTTTCCCGAAGGGTCTCGAGGATACTACGTGCTGACCACTGCCTGACGGCCTTGTGGTCGAAGGTGTTTCCTTTCAAAAATTTCTCCACGAAGGACAGGTGGTACAGAACAGTCCAACTACTCGGAGTATTCCGTGGCAACGAGGCCAGGCCCATCCTTCACAACACCAGGGACAGGTAGAACCTCAGTAAGTAGTGACACTTGGTGTTTGCGTACTGAGGATCTACGCACAGCTTGATGCAGCCGCACACAAAAGTGGCCATCAGGGCAAGGGTGGCGTTCGGTATGCCCTTTCCCCCATTTTCCAGGTCTTTGTACATGGTGTCCCTGCGGACCCGGTCCATCCTCGACCCCCAAATGAAGTGGAAGATGGCCCGGGTGACCGTAGCGGCGCAGGTCCAGGGAATAGGCCAGGCCTGCACCACATACAACAGTACCGAAAGCCCCTCGCACCTGACAACCAGGTTCTTACCCGCGATGGAGGGGGACCGGAGCGTCCACCTGCCCAGCTTCTGCTTCAATTTGGTGATACGCTCCTCCCAAGTCTTAGTGCACGCCCCAGCTCCACCAAACCAAACACCCAGCACCTTCAGGTAGTTTGTGCTGACGGTGAAGGGGATGAAGGAGCGGTCGTCCCAGTTCCCGAAGAACATGACCTCGCTCTTACCCCTATTGACTTTGGCACCCGAGGCCAGTTCAAACTGGCCGCAGATGTCCAACAGTCTACTCGCCGACCGACGATCGGTGCAGAAGACGGCGACATTGTCCATGTACAGGGAGGTCTTGACCTGAAGGCCTCCGCTGCTTGGGATAGTCACGCCCTTGAGGCTCACGTCCTTCCTGATGGATGCGGCGAAGGGCTCCACACAGCACACGAACAAGGCAGGAGAGAGCGGGCAGCCCTGCCCGACTCCAGATCTGACGGGAAAACTGTCCGATTCCCACCCGTTGATCGAGACTGCACTTACGATGTTGGCGTAGAACAGCCGGATCCAATTGCGGATGCCCTCCCCGAACCCCAATTTGGAGAGGACGTCCCTCATGTAAGCATGAGAGACCCTGTCGAAGGCCTTCTCCTGGTCCAGGCTGACGAGGCAGGTGTCCACCCGCCTGTCCTGTACGTAGGCGATCGTATCCCTGATGAGCGCGAGGCTCTCAGCGATCTTCCTGCCCGGCACAGCACAGGTTTGGTCAGGGTGAATCACCGACTCCAGGACAGACCTGACCCGGTTGGCAATGACCTTGGCCAGGATTTTGTAGTCCACGTTCAAAAGTGAAATGGGACGCCAATTCTTAATTTCTTCCCTCTCCCCCTTCCTCTTGTAAATGAGGGTGATGATGCCCTTCCTCATGGACTTGCACATTTCCACTGCCCGAAGCGCACTATCGTACACCTCCAGCAGGTCCTGGCTGACCAGGTCCCACAGAGCGGAATACAGCTCGACCGGTAAGCTGTCACTCCCGGGAGTCCTATTCCTCTCCAAGGACTTGAGGGCTCCGGTCAGCTCATCCAGGGATATCAGCCGGTCCAGCCACTCCCTCGTGCCGTCGTCGAAGACCTCCGTGATAGATGACAGGAACGACTCGGAGGCCGTGCTGTCCGTGGGCTTCGCGTCGTACAATCTGGCATAGAAGGATCTGCTGATCCTCAAAATGTTGGGCCAAGACGACGTCAGCGAGCCGTCGTCCTCCTTCAGCCGGCTAAGCACAGAGCTCTCTTTGTGCACCTTCTGAAAGAAGAAACGCGAGCATGTCTCGTCCTGCTCCACTGAGCAGACCCTGGACCGAAAGATTATCCTGGAGGCCTCCGCGGTGAAGAGCAAGGCTTGCTGGCCCCTCACCTCGCGGAGGTCCTCCGTGACATCGACCCCCATCGACTGCAGAAGGAGCAGGTTCTGCACCCTTTTCTGGAGTCGCGACAGCTTTCCCCACCTCTCTCTCGCCTTCTGAACACCCTTGAGGACAAAGAACCTCTTGATGTTCTCCTTCACCGTCTCCCACCAGTCGCCCGGAGACTCAAAGAGGGGTTTCACGGCTCTCCAACAGGCGTACTCCCTCTTAAGCTCCTCGATGTTCTCTGGGGTCAACAGAGTCGTGTTGAGCTTCCACGTCCCCTTGCCGGCCGGCTGGTCGTCCTGTAAGTGACAGTCGGCCAGCAGGAGGCAGTGGTCAGAGAAGAACACCGGCTCGACGCCGGTGGACCTGACCGAGAACGCCCGTGACACAAACAGGAAGTCTATTCTTGAGCGAATAGACCTGTCTGGCCGCGACCAGGTGTACCTCTGCTGCGCTCCGTCTGCAGGGGCGCTAAAGACGTCGAGCAGCTTGGCGTCCTTCACCGTGCCCATCAGGAATCTGGACGTGACGTCCAGTTGACTCCCCCCACCCGCTGTCCCCACGCCGGATCTTCCATCTGCATCGATGATGCAGTTGAAGTCTCCGCCTAGGATGACCAGCCTGGACGTAGCCAGCAGTGGTGGAAGCCGCTGCAGGACGGCCAACCGCTCACTCCATACCGCTGGGGCCTACACGTTGATCAGCCTCAGGGGAGCGTTCCTGTAGGTGACGTCAGCCACTAGGAGGCGCCCCCCCCACCACCACCTGAACTTGAGAGATGGTGAAGTTGCGCTCCCGCAGCAGAATAGCCAGGCCCGAGGAGCGACAGTCGTTACCCCCCCACCAAATTGAATTCCCACAGGTCCAGGCGCCGGACCATTTCCCGTACCTGCTGAGGTGCGGTATCCCGCACTCCTGCAGAAACAGGAGGTCCGCCCTGACGGTGGTCAGGTAGGCCAACGTGAACACACATCTTGCAGTGGACTTGACACTGCGCACATTAATGCTCGCAACTCGTACCCCCATTGTGGGCAGTGACCACAGTACCCTCCCCAAGTCCAAGGTCCAGCCCCTCTATCTGTCCCTTCATGCCCATTGCTCGGGCTAACTGCTGGACGCTCTCCGGGCTGAGGAAACCGACCGTGCTGCCTTCTGGGTGGCATCCCCCCGTCGGGGGTACGGAGGCAGGAGAGTCCGGCTCTGGTTCAGGCTGGGGACGCGCTGTTTCCTCCTTCCCGCCTGGAAGTTCCGGGGGGCCCTCCAGTGCCCCAGCGGCACGTGACTGGGTGTCGGAGGGAGCCTCAGGACGCATCCCGTCACCTGGAAGCATGGTGCCGCTTTCCTTCTCCCTTGAGATCTTTGGCTTCTGCTTCGGGCGGGCCCTCTCTGAAACCCCCTTGTCAGAGGAGCTCTTATAGCCCCCCTGTAGCTGCCTCTTCCCGCCTGATGGTTGCGGTTCCTGGGCCCGCCGACGCACCTTCTTCCTCGCTTTCCGGACAGTCGTCCACTCCCCTGGGTCGCCTGTCGCCGCCTCCATCGACTCCGGGTTGTCAGGGGGGAGCGGAGCCTGGAGGGGCGCTTTGCTGACCTCGGGCCCATCCTGCGGGGCTGAGCCCTCCTGCACGACCTGGCCCTCCTGCACATTAGTGGGGTCCTTGCAGGGCCCTGGTGCCTTCCTCTCCTCTGGGGGGGCTGGCCCCGCATTGCCCCTGCCGGCGACCTGGGCGTAGGTGGTCACCCGCTGCGGGCATGCCCTATAGAGGTGGCCCGCTGCCCCGCAAAGGGTGCAGCTTTTCTCTTATGGGCAATCCTTTGCAAGGTGTCCCTCCTCCCTGCAGTTCCTGCAGATGGTGGCTTTGCAGTCGACCGCCACGTGACCTGACCTACCACAGGCATGGCAGACTTTAGGTTGCCCTGCATAGGTCAGGTAGCCCTTGCTCCCGCCGATCGTGAAGCTGGACGGTGGGTGTACGACGTTCCCGTCCGCGCCCATCCTCAGCGTCACCTTGACCTGCCTCTCACTGGTCCAGATGCCAAAGGGGTCCATGATGTCAGTTAGGTCCCCTTCCACCTTCATGTTCCTTCCAAGGAAGGTCAGGACATCAACTGCTGGCACATGCGGGTTGCACATGTGTACAGTCACCATATGGCTCCTCTGTGCTGGCATCACAAACAGCGGGACAGCGGTCAATACAGAGAGGGGGCCCTCACCTCCTTTCTCCTTGAAAACCTCCAGGAAGCACTTGCAAAGCTTGGCACTCCTGAAGGTCACATCGTAAAAACCTCCTCCAGGGAAATCCTGCGGGCAGTAAATGTCCGCAGCAGCGAACCCACAACAGTCCAACAGGACCCTCTTCACGAAGAAGGTGCGGTCCACAGGTGCACCTTCATCCACCTTCTTCACGGAAACATGGATGGTGTTCCGGACCCCCTGACCTGGGGCACGAGCACTCGCTGCAGCCATCGTTGCAGGTTGGCTGCTCCCCTGAAGCAGCGTTAGGTGGAAGCCAGCATTGAGATCCACCGGTTGCAAGGGTGCACAGCCAACCCAACGTCTTCCTTTCACCTCCAACACAGCGCTCTCCTCCTCTCGGTCCACAAGAGAGTGGGTCTTTATTTTGTTCCAGATGTAAGCTGGTACACTGAGCTTGAAGGTGTGTTCCCAGACGTTTCATCACCATTCTAGGTAACATCATCAATGAGCCTCCGACGAAGTGCTGGTGTTATGTCCCGCTTTCTATTTATCTGTTTAGGTTTCCTTGGGTTGGTGATGTCATTTCCTGTTCTTTTTCTTAGGGGATGGTAGATTGATTTGGAGCCAATGTGTTTGTTGATGGAGTTCCAGTTGGAATGCCATGCTTCTAGGAATTCTCGTGCGTGTCTCTGTTTGGCTTGTCCTAGGATGGATGTGTTGTCCCAATCAAAGTGGTGTCGTTCCTCACCTGTATGTAAGGATACTAGTGATAGTGGATCATGTCTTTTTGTGGCTAGTTGATGTTCATGTATCCTGGTGGCTAGCTTTCTGCCCATTTGACCAATGTAGTGTTTGTCACAGTTCTTGCAAGGTATTTTGAGAATGACGTTCGTTTTGCTTGTTGTCTGTATAGGGTCTTTTAAGTTCATTAGCTGCTGTTTTAGTGTGTTGGTGGGTTTGTGGGCCAACCTGATGCCAAGAGGCCTGAGTAGTCTAGCAGTCATTTCGGGAATGTCTTTGACGTAGGGGAGCGTGGTTATGGTTTCTGGGCCCGTTTTGTCTGTTTGTTTGGGTTTGTTGCTGAGAAATCGGCGGACTGTGTTCATTGGGTACCTGTTCTTTTTGAATACGCTGTATAGGTGATTTTCTTCTGCTCTTCGTAGTTCCTCTGTGCTGCAGTGTGTGGTAGCTCATTGGAATAATGTTCTAATGCAGCTTCGTTTGTGGGTGTTGGGATGGTTGCTCGTGTAGTTCAGTATTTGGTCCGCATGTGTTGTTTTCCTGTAGACACTGGTTTGAAGTTTCCCATTGGCTGTTCGCTCTACTGTAACATCTAGGAATGGCAGTTTGTTGTTGTTTTCCTCCTCTTTTGTGAATGTTATGCCAGTAAGGGTATTATTGATGGTCTTGAAGGTTTCCTCTAATTTGTTTTGTTTAGTCTTAGCAGTGTTAGAAACAACACTGAAAGACAACAAACTCTCACAGAAGAAACCCAGCAAACCATCAGACAGAGTGTCGCACCAACATTAAGCAGGAAAAAGGAAGAAAACACACTCAATACACAAGAGAGGAAAGTCCTAAAAGGATTCAAAAAAGATAAAAACATCATCATCCTACCTGCAGACAAATGACGCTTGACAGTTATTTTAAACGAAACAGACTACATTGAGAAAGCGAGACAACAAAATGTGAGGCTGGATGAACACAGCAGGCCAAGCAGCATCTCAGGAGCACAAAAGCTGACGTTTCGGGCCTAGACCCTTCATCTCTCATCTAGACCCTGCTCTCTGATGAAGGGTCTAGGCCCGAAACGTCAGCTTTTGTGCTCCTGAGATGCTGCTTGGCCTGTTGTGTTCATCCAGCCTCACATTTTGTTGTTTTGGATTCTCCAGCATCTGCAGTTCCCATTATCTCTGATACATTGAGAAAGCGAATGCACTGCTTGCAGATACCGACACTTACCAACAGGTGGCGATAGACCCGACCCCACAACTAGAGAACCGAATCACAGCCTTACTGAAAAAACTTAAAATCTGGAGAATTAAACAAGAGAGACTTCCAAAAAATGAAACCAGATGGATCCAACACACCATGCTTCTACGGACTACCAAAAAATCACAAACCAGGAGCCCCCCTCAGACCCATAGTCTCGCTACCTGGAACACCAACCTACAGATTAGCCAAGGAACTACACCAAATACTAAAACACCTAGTAGAAGACTCCCACCACTCCATTCGCTCCACCCAAGAATTCCTGAACACCATCAAAGACACCAAGAAAGAAGAGGATGAAATAATGGTCTCCTTTGACGTAACAGCCCTGTTCACATCCATCAACATCAACCTGGCCAAAGAAACACTGACTACACTATTAGAAGAACCAAAGGCACATACACCAGACACCACCAACCTCATCAGCAAGGACAACATCAACAAGCTAGTGGACCTATGCCTTACCACCCGCTTCACTTTCAATAACAGAACCTACAGACAAACCAACGGTACACCCATGGGATCTCCGATATCAGAGTTCTTAGCAGAGGCAGTAATGCAGCGACTTGAACAAACAGCTCTGCCAATCATCAAACCCAAACTTCGGGTCCGCTACGTGGATGACACCTTTGTCATCACTAAACAAAACAAATTAGAGGAAACCTTCAAGACGATCAATAATACCCTTACTGGCATAACATTCACAAAAGAGGAGGAAAACAACAACAAACTGCCATTCCTAGATGTCACAGTAGAGCGAACAGCCAATGGGGAACTTCAAACCAGCGTCTACAGGAAAACAACACATACGGACCAAATACTGAACTACACGAGCAACCATCCCAACACCCACAAACGAAGCTGCATTAGAACATTATTCCAACGAGCCACCACACACTGCAGCTCAGAGGAACTACACAGAGCAGAGAAAAATCACCTATACAGCGTATTCAAAAAGAACGGGTTCCCAATGAACACAGTCCGCCGATTTCTCAGCAACAAACCCAAACAAACAGACAAAACGGGCCCAGAAACCATAATCACTCTCCCCTACATCAAAGACATTTCCGAAATGACTGCTAGACTACTCAGGCCTCTTGGCATCAGGGTAGCTCACAAACCCACCAACACACTAAAACAGCAGCTAATGAACTTAAAAGACCCTATACAGACAACAAGCAAAACGAACGTCATTCTCAAAATACCTTGCAAGAACTGTGACAAACACTACATTGGACAAATGGGCAGAAAGCTAGCCACCAGGATACATGAACATCAACTAGCCACAAAAAGACATGATCCACTATCACTAGTATCCTTATATACAGGTGAGGAACGACACCACTTTGATTGGGACAACACATCCATCCCAGGACAAGCCAAACAGAGACACGCACGAGAATTCCTAGAAGCATGGCATTCCAACTGGAACTCCATCAATAAACACATTGGCTCCAAATCAATCTACCATCCCCTGAGAAAAAGAACGGGAAATGACATCACCAACCCAAGGAAACCTAAACAGATAAATAGAAAGCGGGACATAACACCAGCATTTCGTCGGAGGCTCATTGATGATGTTACCTAGAATGGTGACGAAACGTCTGAAAACCAACCTTCCAGCTCAGAGAGCAAACTCACATCCAGAACCTCAACCTGAGCTACAAATCTTCTCAAAACTCTCTACCTCCAACTCTCACTCCTTTATCTCCCACCTGCTGTCTTCAACATACATGCCATCTTTTCCTCGCTATTACTTGTTCAAATGAAAGGTCACTGGCATGTTGACTGTGCTTTCCCTCCACAGATGCTGCCAGCCCTGCTGAACTTCTCCAGCAATTTCTATCTTTGTTTCAGCATTTTCATGCTGTTGAGAGTGATGACAGAAAATGTTTAAACAACTAAAGTGTTGTAGAAATCTGAAACTTTCTCCCCCAAGAAGCAGTTGATACTGGGAATGAATTGGAAATTTCAAAACTAAGACTGAGATGTTTGATGGGTGTTCAGAGTTACAAAACCAAGGTGGATAGATGGAGTTAAGAAACAGATCAGTCATTGTCAAATCAGAAGCCACACGGCATCAGGTTAAAGTCCAACAGGTTTATTTGAAAACACAAGCTTTCAGAGTGCTGCTCCTTCATCAGGTGAAGCTTGTGATTTTAAATAAATCAGTTGGACTATAACTTGATGTCATATGATTTCTGATTTTGTCCACCCCAGTTCATCGCTGCACCTCAACATCATGATCAAATCAAATGGTAGTACAGACTTGCGTAGCTGAATGTTAGCCCGTTTCTGTATTCTTGTATGTTCCCTGTTGTAACCTGTATTAGGAGGATACTGACACCTAAAATGTCCATCTGATAACTGCATTCAAGCTCCAGAACATTCCAGACCAGTTTATTGATGCTCCTGTCTCCGTTCCAGGTCCAGTGCCCATACGGCTGGTGGATGGAATTAACATGTGCTCGGGCAGAGTTGAGGTCTATCGTAAATCCAGCTGGGAAACAGTCTGTGACGTTGGCTGGAATATCAATGCGGCAAATGTGGTTTGTAGAACATTGAACTGTGGGATGGCTCTGTCAGAAAGATGCAGCCCTTACTTGAATGAGGCGACTGGGTACATCTGGATGTATAATGTTACATGTAACGGAACAGAGCCTATGTTTGATCAGTGCTCCTCCAAGCCCCTGATGGGGACTAAGTGCACACATAGCCAGGATGCTGGAGTTATTTGCTCAGGTGAGTAGGACTTCTTGGGCAATGTCAAGAAATAAGAATGATTTTGGGCTCATGTTGGGACATTGACCAATGGCTTGGTGTTGAATGACCAGATGGAGTGCAGGTTGTTGTGGCGTATGTTGGTCAGGGTGGTATTGGAAGTCAATCAATATTGTGAGTGTGTGGATGAGGGGTAATGTATGTGTGTTAAAGGCAGACTGATGTCTGGGCCCACTCAGTATCACTTGCCATATTGGATCAGATTAAGGACATTCCGATCTCTATTCCAGCTCTGACATCGATGCGCCTGGTGAATGGTAACAACATATGCTCCGGCAGAGTTGAGGTTTATCATAAATCTGCCTGGGGGACCATCTGTGACAATGGATGGGATATAAATGAAGCAAAAGTGGTCTGCAGAGTGTTGAACTGTGGGACAGCTGTATCAGCAACAAGTGGCACCTACTATGGAAAGGGGACTGGGAACATCTGGTTGGATAACGTGAGATGTAATGGGACAGAGTCTGCCCTCGGCCAGTGTTCTGCCCACTCAGTAGTGGCAAAAAATTGCACACACGAGACAGTTGCTGGAGTGATCTGTTCTGGTAAGTAGATTGATCCGAGTCCTGAATCAAGACTTTCAATTTTCAGTTAACTCCCAATTCTTGTGTAGGAATATAATATAAAGATTGCTGCTCGATCCCACGTCTGTTTACTAGCCAACCAATCTAATCCCATGTTCCAGCTCAATCCCCATTTGCTTTTATACTTAATATCCAACCTGGTCTAAGTCCACTCTCCTCCTTGTGTCCAGTAACTATTAGTATCCTTTTCTGTTAAATGCCATTCCTGTTCATTCCCCGAGCAACTTCATGCTCGAATTAATCCCACTTCCTGTTCTTCCTCCATGGTTTCAATAAATTATTCACATTATTTATTAACAACTTGGAGAATGACATGGAAGTGATATATCCAAATTTGCTGGTGATAGAAAGTTATGTGGCATTGTGGACAGTTTAAATGACAGCATAAAATTACAAAGGAATATTGATAGACTAGGTGAATGGGCAAACTGTGGCAGATACAGTTCAATGTAAGCAAGTGTTAAGTTATCAATTTTAGACCAAAAAAGGATAGATGAGGGCACTTTCTAGATGATATGAAATTAACTACAGTGAATATCCAAGAAGACTTAAGGGTTCAAGCGCGTGGATTTTTATGCCACAAACTTGTTCTGGAAATAATTAAGAGATAATGGGAACTGCAGATGCTGGAGATTCCAAGATAATAAAATGTGAGGCTGGATGAACACAGCAGGCCAAGCAGCATCTCAGGAGCACAAAAGCTGACGTTTCGGGCCTAGACCCTTCATCAGAGAGGGGGATGGGGGGAGGGAACTGGAATAAATAGGGAGAGAGGGGGAGGCGGACCGAAGATGGAGAGCAAAGAAGATAGGTGGAGAGGGTGTAGGTGGGGAGGTAGGGAGGGGATAGGTCAGTCCAGGGAAGACGGACAGGTCAAGGAGGTGGGATGAGGTTAGTAGGTAGCTGGGGGTGCGGCTGGGGGTGGGAGGAAGGGATGGGTGAGAGGAAGAACCGGTTAGGGAGGCAGAGACAGGTTGGACTGGTTTTGGGATGCAGTGGGTGGGGGGGAAGAGCTGGGCTGGTTGTGTGGTGCAGTGGGGGGAGGGGATGAACTGGGCTGGTTTAGGGATGCAGTGGGGGAAGGGGAGATTTTGAAACTGGTGAAGTCCACATTGATACCATATGGCTGCAGGGTTCCCAGGCGGAATATGAGTTGCTGTTCCTGCAACCTTCGGGTGCCACCCGAAGGTTGCAGGAACAGCAACTCATATTCCGCCTGGGAACCCTGCAGCCATATGGTATCAATGTGGACTTCACCAGTTTCAAAATCTCCCCTTCCCCCACTGCATCCCTAAACCAGCCCAGTTCATCCCCTCCCCCCACTGCACCACACAACCAGCCCAGCTCTTCCCCCCCACCCACTGCATCCCAAAACCAGTCCAACCTGTCTCTGCCTCCCTAACCGGTTCTTCCTCTCACCCATCCCTTCCTCCCACCCCCAGCCGCACCCCCAGCTACCTACTAACCTCATCCCACCTCCTTGACCTGTCCGTCTTCCCTGGACTGACCTATCCCCTCCCTACCTCCCCACCTACACCCTCTCCACCTATCTTCTTTGCTCTCCATCTTCGGTCCGCCTCCCCCTCTCTTCCTGGAAATAATTAAGTTGTTTAGTAGAATTCTGCTCCTTATATCTAAATAACTGGAGTATAAGGATACAGAAATTACACTGTAGTTCTACAAAACCCTGGTTAGATCCCACTTGGTTTACTGTGAGCAGATCTGTGCACCACTCATTAGAAAGGACATGTTGTCCTTTGAAGGAATGCAACATATGTTGCCAGGATACCTGGACTTCAGAGTTTAGGTTATGAGGAGAGATTATGCAAATTAAGCCTGTCTTCTCTAGAATTTAGAAAAAGGCATTGTTGAAAAATTAGGGGCAGACCATTGAAGTGAGATGTTAAAAAACACTTCTACATGCAAATTGTGGTGGAGATTTGGAACCCTCTTCCTTGAAGAGCAATTGATGCTAGATCAGTTGGTCATTTTAAATCTGAGATAGATGTTTGTTAAGATAATTTGGGGTTAGTCAACAAATCTGCCATGATCTCACTGAATGGGGGAAACAGGCTCAAGGGGCTGAATGGCCAACTCTATTTCCTCAGTTCCTAGCTCTGACAGACCAACTCTGCTCTCCTATTTACTCCCTTTGCCTTTAATATCCCATCTATGTTCTTGCTCCCTGCATATCATTAGATTTTTCTACCCAATCTAATTACAATGTCCTGTCACTCCCTATACACCTTTTAAATTTTCACCTTTTCTAATCTCACTCTTCCCTTTATACCACACCATTTAATAATATACCAAGTCTACTCTCCCTCAGCACTTCTGTCTTGTAAATGCCCAATGGTCTAATCTCAGTGTCCTGGTTGCTCGCCATACCCCTTGAATTCCCATCAATCTCAGTCCACTGATGTGTTCATTGCCAATATCTTGTTCCCTGCTTTATCCTTTTAGCCTGACTTTAATTTTACTTAGCTGCTGAGATTGTGGTTGCTTTTGTTAGAGCGAGTGGGACTTTGGAATGGTGGGATGTGATCATAAAATGCAATAGTTATGCATTTAGTCAAAAATCTAACATCATGATGTTGCTTCCGAATTTTATTTACAGTCGGAAACACAGAGGATTACCTTTACTGTAAGATGCGACAGGACATCATCTAAATTGATTAAAATGACAATTAACTTGAATTAATGGTGCTATTACCATTTTATTAATGCTATATGGGAGCCATGAGGCTTAGAGACTTGCCCAGAGAAAGGAAGTGTCAAAGAGTTGAGAGCTCAGCGTTGCATCTCTCAATCAGCCCCAGGGATAGGTAGAAATGATGGTCGGGTATGATGGGTATTGCTTTTGATGGCAGGAAGATGTCAAAATTAAAACATTACTTCACAATTGCGATCTGTCAGTCATTCCTCACCAAGTTGGAATTTCAACTCAAATTATGCACGTAATTTCTCAAATAATTTGCCCACTTTTGTATATTATTGTAAGTTTTGGATTCAAACTTAATGTTTTTAAAAGATTCTTCTTGAATCTCTGTTCATTCAGACCTGCTAGGGCCAATGGATAGTGAAGAGTTAGACTTCATGAGATCCATGTTAAGATGTTTATTTTTTGAGACTAGGTTAGCTTTAGCTTCAGTGGGATATTAGTACATGCTAGCCTGTTCTTTATATCTGGCCCTGTGGCAACGAAAAGTTAAATTTTGGTTTAATCTTCCACCTCATATACTTAATGTTCTTGAATTTTGTTTACGCATGATCAAAACAAAGTTAAAACTAGAATTTAAGATCTTTTAACTACTTTAATGAATTAATAATTGTGTGGCGGCTGAGAAAAGAGAGGTTGTCTACCCCTAAAAACTGGCTGTTGAGTTGGGAATCTATTGTAAATTTTCAAAATTGAGATCAGTAGATTATGATTCATTAACAGCATTCATGATTAGAGAACAAAAGTGAGTAAATTATATTGTCACGAATGAGCTGAACCAAAGCGTCTGTTTCTGTGCTATGTGGTTTATAAAGGTGGAAACATTGTTGCAGGAGCATTGAAAGTCAGAACTAAGGAGGGACATCTAAAGGTTGGATTGGTGGTGCTGCAGAAGTGACAGAACACTTGTTCTCAACAGACAAACCAAGTTCCTTGGGGATAATAAGAACTCTGGATGATGGATTCAGAGATAACACAGTGTGGAGCTGGAGGAGCACAGCAGGCCAGGCAGCATCAGAGGAGCAAGAAAGTTGATGTTTCGGGTCTGGTGTGTTGTGAATAAACACAGATCTGTGAGAGTGTCTACCTACCTTGGGCCAGATTCACCCAATCTTTGTGCATCCAATTCTGAGGAGACGCAGTGAAGAAGCAAGGAGGACTAAGAACCGACAGGTACATAACAGAAACAACAGGAGCAGCAAGAAGGCCGACTTGAACGTTGGCACTCCAGAGTAGGGCATAGAGGAGCATGCCAACAGTGTCCCTTAAAAAGTACGGCTGTCCCAATGAAATACTTTCCATGGTTCAACCTTCTCTAGATGTCCAAACGACAGTGTCAGCAAAGACTGAGACTCTACTGCGATGCAGTCAGTGATTTATGCTCCGTGCCTGAAGAGGAGCTGGGACCTAATAGGCTTCATAGGATACCCGATGCCATTAGCGATAAAGATCACCATGACTCTCAACATCTAAACTTCTACTCTGAAGCTTTCTAGGGATCCTCTGGGAACACATGGGTATCTCAAAGACTGTGATCCATCAATGCATCAAAGAGGTCTGACAATAAGTGCACTGTGGAACAAACATGGACAATCATGTGGAGAGTCTATTGTCACTGGAGCCAATCCAGGTGCAAGGTACCATCAAGGCTTCCATGGACTAGTCAGCCATCTTCATGAACAAATCAGGCATTTTATTGATCAACGTACAACTGATCTCTGGACATTGAAAGCATTTGCAAAAGGTATGTGCACAGTTGCCAGTAAATAGCTGATAGTCCTACATTAGGCAGGCGCAAATGCCAGAGCTGGTCTAGAACCTAACACAACTTCATGGATGTATTATTTTGGTCAAGGACTACCCATTAAAAACATATTTTTTTCATGTCTGTGAGGAAGCCACGCACTGCATCAGAAGAGAACTGGAATACCTACTACAGGTCTATGTGAATGACAATCCTGCAGGCTAATGGGTTGCCGAACATGAAACTTAGGCACCCATATTATTATGATCCCAACTGAAGGTAATACTGAACAAGTCAGATCCCTGAGTGAAGCCTGTCCTGATAGATCATAATTTGCTTAACATGATGGTCAACTACTGACAATATTCGCAAGAGGCTGCCAGTAAACCTTTAGCAAAAGAACATCAATATTTATCATGCACAAAAAGAAGCAGAATGAACTATTTTACACCATGCATGAATTATTTAAGATGTCCTTATTTTAAAATATCAGAAATCAGTTCAATGCTTTTTTTCTACCCTCAACAAGAACCTTACAAATATTTAAGCTTCAGCAAAAGATCACCACGTTTCCACTTTAAGCTCTTTGTTCAATTGGCTGTAATTAATTTCTTTCTGGAAAACACCTTCACTCATCTGATGCTATCTTCTTTAATAAATGTTTCTTCCAAAGACCTTTTAAAAGAAAACTGCTAACATAACACACTTGCTCTTTAACATGTATTCCTTAAACTTACTTATTCAACAGATAAAGGGTCTAGGCCTGAAACATCAGTGTTTGTGCTCCTGAGATGCTGCTTGGCCTGCTGTGTTCATCCAGCTTCACACTTTGTTATCTTATTCAACAGCCTTGTGGGACGTTTTCCTCTCTGACACTTAAAGCCTTTTCTTTCTGGAATTCTTCTCTTGATTTCTGAGGCATTCAGGATTTCTTCATCTGCCTCTACTGTTTTGGTGATTGCTAAACTGCACTGCTGCTCTTGCTGGCTTCTTCTTTCAGGATGGGCTTCTTTCTCTTTGAATTAAGCCTTTAAACTCATTAACCTTCTAGTGATTTTTGTTTAAAACAGCATATTTATATCTCTGTTTTCTTGCATCATAGAAAAAATTGTCGTTTGCTTGGCAACAGCTGTGTCTTTTTTCTCTCTTCTAACCTTGCTTTTAAAGGACTGAACTGCGCACCTCAAGGGAATTTTTAAAGTCTTCATACAGATGTATGTAACCAAATTTTCAGACAACTCAACACCACTCTCAGACTGAAAAATGTAACTGCAACTTTTCCCACCCTCCTTAACACATGCAGTATATAAATACAAATCAAACTTAAAGCTATATATCCTTCTTTACACTCTAGACCCTAAGTTACTAAATAATAATATATTATGAACCTTCATCACAACATAGGTTTGGGGAAGCCCTTCGTTATCTCTCAGGAAGGGTCTCACAGATCATGGTCATCTGCAGTGCCCTGAACAACCTAGAACTGCAGAAGACAGATCTTAAATGATCTTGAATCATTGCCTGATAATCTTGATGCAACAAGGAAATTGTAGACAATGCACCACAGCAGATGGTGTAATTAGTATTCAATAAAAAGCCTGCAATTAATAACTAATGATGACTATGAAACTCTTACTGATGGCTGGAAAAACTGATCTGGTTCACTAATGTGCTTCAGGGAACTAAATCTGCTATTCTCTCCTTGTCTGGGCTACGTGATTCCAGAGCCACAGCAATGTCATTGATTCTCAACTGCCCTCTGAAATGAGCCAGAAAGCTGCTCAGTTGGATCAATCACCACAAAGTCTCAACAAAGAAATGAAACTGGATGGACCACCTGTCATTGACCTCGGCACCGGAAAGAACAATGACAAAAACAGCCCTGTTGATGCTGTAAAGCCTTCCTTGCTAACATCTGGGGGATAGTGACAAAATTGAGAGAGCTGTCTCGCAGACTGGTCATACTCATGGAATCATACCTTACAGACAATGTCCAAGACACAATCATCACCATCACTGGATCTATCCGGTCCCACTGGCAGCACAGACCTAGTAAAGATGACAGCACAATGGCATATAGTTGGAAGGAGTTGCTCAGGAAGTCCTCAACATTAATTCTGGACCCTGTGAAGTCTCATAGCTTCATTTTAAACATGGACAAGCAAACCTTCTGATGATTACCTGATATGTACTGCCCTCCTTCAACTGATGAGTCAGTGATTCTCCATGTTGAACAACATTCGGAGAAAGTACTGAGGATAGCAAGGGTAGAAAATATACACTGGGTGGGAGATTTCAGTGTCCAACAGCAGCACTACTGATCGAGCAGGTTGGGTCCTAAAAGACATATCTGCTAGACTGGGTCTGTGGCAGGTGGTGAGAAAACAAGAATGGAAATGCACACTTGACCTAATTCTCATCAATCCACCTGCTGCAGATGCATCCGTCCTTGTCAGCATCGGTAAGAGTGACCATTGCACAGTCCTTGTGGAAATGAAGCCCCGCCTTCACATTGTGAATACTCTCCATCGTGTTGTATAACACTATCAACATGCTAAATCGGAAAGACTTCACATAGATCTATCAACTCAAGACAGGGCATTCCATATCAATTCTGTGCAGTCGCACCACATCCCCTGTGAACAGTGATGCACAATTAAAAATCTCACTGGAGGAGGAGGCTCAACAAATATCTCCATCCTCAATGACGGAAGAGGCCAGTACATCAATGCAAAAGATAAGGCTGAAGCATTTAAACAGCCCTCAGTGTGAGATCCATCTCAGCCTCCTTCAGTGTTCCCAGCATCACAGACACCAATGTTCTGTCAATTTGATTCATTCCATGTGATATAAACAAGTGGTTGGAAGCAATGGAAACTGCATATGGGCCCTGAAAACATTCCAGCATTAGTACTGAAGACTTGTGCTCTAGAACTTGCCGCTCCCCTAGCCAAGGTCTTATTGTACAGCCCCAACACTGGCATCTATCTGTGGAAAATTGCCCATGAACATCCAGTACATGAAAAAAGCAAGAACAATCCTATCTGACCAGTTACCGCCCCATCAGCCTGCGCTTGGTCACCAGCAAAATGGTGGAAGGTGTCATCAACAGTGCTATCAAGCAGCACCTGCTCTGTGACACCCAGTTTGACTTCTGCCAGGGCCATACAGTTCCTGACCTCATTGCAGCTTTGATTGAAAAAAAGACAAAACAGCTGAATTCTAGAAGTAGAGTGAGAGTGACATCCCTGATATTAAGGTCACATTTGACTCTCTGTTGGTTAGATTCACGTAAGGCACATAGGAAGCTGGTTGCAGTTGTTGGAGGTCAATTATCTCGGCTCCAGGACATCTCTGCAGGAGTTCCTCAGGGTAGTGTCCTAAGTCCAACTATCTGCAGTTACTTCACCAATAATCTACATCCACCATAAGGTCAATGGAAGTGATGGTTGCCTATGATTATATAATGTTCACTACCATTCATGACCTCCCAGTTACTGAAGCAGTCAATATTTAAATGCAACAAGACCTGAAAAATATCCAGGCTTGGGCTGATAAGTGGCCCTTGATATTCAATGGTCTTACCATCATTGAATCCCCCACAATAAATATCCTGGTGGTCACCATTGACCAGAAACTCATCTGGACTTGCCACATAAACACGGTGGCTACAAGAGCAGGTTGGATGCTCAGAATATTGCAATGAGTAATTCACCTCCTGACTCGCAAAGCCTATTTACCATCTACGTGGCACAAGCCAGGCGTGTGAGAATGCTTCTGGCCAGGATGGGTGTAGCTTGATCAACACTCAAGAAGCTTGACACCATTTAGGACAAGGCTTAACTGTCACCACATCAATAAGCACTTACTCCCTCCACCACTGATGCTCAGTAGAAGCATTGTGTTCCATCTGGGAGATGCACTGCAGAAATTCACCATAGAGCCTTAGACAGCACCTTCCAAGCCAATGACCATTTCAATCTAGAAGGACGAGGGCAGCAAATACATGGGGAACACCACCACCTGTAAGTTCCCCCTCCAAGCCACTCACTATCCTGATTTGGAAATACGTCACCTAATTCCCCCTCTAATGATATTGTGGCCTACCTACAGCACATGGCTTGCAGTGATTCAAGAAAGCAACTTGCCACCACTTTCTCAAGGGCACCTAGGGACAGGCAAAATATGCTCACCATGCAGCAATGCTAATTCTTCATGAGAAAATTTAAAAAAAATGTTCCCAGTAATCTGATAGAGGGCTTAGGAGAACAGCAGGGGGAGCAGTACCATGTGCGAGGGTCTGTTCACAAAGAAGCATGCAATGGGCGCTCTGCTATGGTACAAGGTTCCAGTGCTTGAGTTTCCGAAGGAAGTTCACTGGACTGAAAATGTTAACTCTGTTTTCTCTTCACAGAAGTTGCCAAGCCTGCTGAGTTTCTCAAGCAATTTCTATTTTTGATTGCTTGAGTTTCGATTGACTTAGAACAAGAGCAAGTCTGTGTGACCATTTATTTTGACATCCAGCATGCAGGAGTATGCAGTCTATATCCCTGAATGCTCTAGACCATATTCCCACCCTCTTGTGCAGCCACCAGAAGATTCTATGTGCTTTTTCCAGACCACATTCTTACCACCTACCTATAGATGATTGAGATATCTTCCTGAACTTGATGCAGTGAAGATTGGGTTAAACCAAGTTTTAAGTGTCATTGTTGCCTCCTGAACAAATGTTTCTGATTTAATACAATGGTTAACCATTGTACTGGTTTTATTTGCGCCAAAATTTCTTTTTTATTTTGCTCCTGATTCTCCATTATTTTCACTGTACTGACTACTAAAGTCAAATGCCATTGCTATATACCTGGGGCATGCAGGTTATATTTTCAGTTCGATTATCTAACTCATTTCTAGATTACATTTTTATTTGAACTGGCCACATGAACACTGTTTCAAAAATAATATCAAAAATCAGAATTGAAGCTGGCTTTTAAACCCCATTCTGGGAGGGTAAAGCAGATGTGTTTTCAGAAAGGTGGTTCTCTGTTGGAAGGGGAGTGATAGCCAGCCCTCTTGTTATCTCTTCTTGTTAGGTCCCAACCTAGTTGAAGTTTCCCTGACAATTTATAAGTGCAATATTCCATTGGCTTCACAAAGGATTTTGTCTGACAGTCAAAGAATTCAAATAACTCGTGGATTTTTTTCTCTCTGGAGCAGGCATCCTTTTAAAAGCAATACATTTTGGAATTAAAAGTAAAAAGAAATACTTTGGGGTTCTGAGCTGTCACCTTGACATGATGGCATGTAGCCCCGGCCAGACTGTCCTGAGCTGAGATAATGGGAACTGCAGATGCTGGAGAATTCCAAGATAATAAAATGTGAGGCTGGATGAACACAGCAGGCCAAGCAGCATCTCAGGACCACAAAAGCTGACGTTTCGGGCCTAGACCCTTCTGATCTCCCTTTTGATGGCGAGGCCTGTGTGAAAGAGACACGAGTTTGTGAGAGAGGATGAGTCTGTGTGACAGAGAAATTGAACGTGAGTGAGAGAGAATGTGTGTGTATGTGTGTGTGTGTGTGTGTGTGTGTGTGTGTGTGCACGAATTTGAGACAATGAGAATGTTTACGAGCATCATATCCTACACCTACACGCGCGCACGTGCTCTGACATACACTCACACACAGACAGACACACTCTGACATGTGCACACTCACACTCGCACACTGTCACACACACACTCACACACTCACTCTGACACACTCACTGACACACTTAGTCTGATGCACACACTCACACACACACACAGCACTTGTGTCAGCAGGAGGAGATATGTGCTGTAGGAGCGGCAGGAGGTGCCCCGTGCACTACTGTCAGGAGAAGATGCCCTACAACCTTATGTCAGCAGCAAGTGCCCTACTCTCTATTGCCAGCAGGATGTGCTGTACACATTAGTGTCAGCAGGAAGCACCCTATGGGCTGGGGTCAGCAGTAAGATCAGTAGATTAGCCTTCTGTAATAGTGTTGGCAAGGTGACCCTGATGCTTTAGTGGTGACAAGAGGTACACCATGTCCTCATGTCAGCAGCAGCACCCTTCTGCTCTCGTGTCACCAGAAAGATCCTTACCCACCCATGTCAGCAGGAGCAGTTCTCTGCAATAATGTCAATAAGTTGTGCCCTATGCACTGGTGTGAGCAGAAGGTGCCCTGCAGTCTAGGGACAGGAGGAGGTGCCCTACACTCTGAGGATAGCCAGGAGGTGCCCTAGGCACTAGGAACAGTAAGAAGTGCAGTACGCTGTAATGTCAGCAGGAAATGCCTTTGTCCAAGGTTAAGAGGTTTTTACTTTCAGACATCAGAACAAGCATTTTGTCCTTGAGTCAGCAAGACATGTCTTTTGCATTGGAGTTGGCTGGCTGGTAATTTGCACTATCATCATCAGAATGGGCACTCTGCACTGGGGTCAGCAGTGCTGGGATTGGCAGAACAGGCCCTCTGTGCTGGGATCAGCAGGATGGGCCCTATTTGCTGTCATTGGCAAGATGGATCCTCTGTAACAGTGTCAGCAAGAGGAGCTTTATGCACTAGTGACCTCAGGAGAAATTCTTCACAAAAGTGTCAGTAAGAGGTACCTTATGCACTGGTGTCAGTAGGAGGTGGTCTATGCACTAGACTGAGTAGGAACAGCCTAGCATTGTAGGACAGGTAATCATTTTTAAAAAGCTTTAATGGATGTAGTAAGATATCACATTTTTCTTTTTGGAAATACAAACCTGTAATGGAAGTTTGTCTGATCTAAAGGCAATACCAGAACAGTTTTGCCATTATCTTAGAAAAAATCAAGTGCTGCATATTGTTCAGCAGTGAGATGAAATGTTACTTTATGCAACAGCAAGAGGGAAAATTCAAGTCTGAGTGGCATCAAGAATCTTTCAAGTTAAGGAAATTCTGTCTGGCAACAGCTTTTCTGTCATGTGTTAAATTTAAGTGTGTTACAATAAACCATGTTATTTTACTATTGTTCATGAATCCAGGAGTGGTGGCCATCGGTCAAGCAAACTATTCTTTGTTTTCTCATTGGGAGTTTATACGTTTATACCTTTTGTGACTTGTGGAACAGTGGGTCACAATTATCTGCACACTCTTCCCTGTAGTTAAGTCATAACAAAGTGAGGCTGGAAAACTTTTAAATGGTAGGCCAAACACATGCTGGTTAGTGAGCCGACACTATCATCAGTGCCTCATAGCTCATCTCAACTCTTTAACTGGATTAGATCCATGCCTCAACTAAGCTTTTGGCTTGTTGCCATGTGAACACCATCATCCAGATGCTTGAATGCAAGAGGCACTCACTTTTGTTGCTGCTGTTATGACCTTCTGCCACCCTACAAGATTCAGCCTCTTGAGAAAAGTATTGGAGGATAGTGCCCATGAACAGATTTTTTTCATGTCTTGAGGAAGCCACGTACTACATCAGAAGAGAACTGGAATATCTACTATAGGCCCAGGTGAATGACAATCCTGCAGGCTAATGGGTTGCTGAACATGAAACTTAGGCACCCATATTATTATGATCCCAACTGAAGGTAATACTGAACAAGTCAGATCCCTGAGTGAAACCTGTCTTGATAGATCATAATTTGCTTAACATGATGGTCAGCTACTGACAATATTTGCAAGAGGCTGCCAGTAAACCTTTAGCAGGGAACAAGATATTGGCAATGAACACGTCAGTGGACTGAGATTGATGGGAATTCAAGGGGTGTGGGGAGCAACCAGGACACTGAGATTAGACCGTTGGGCATTTACAAGATAGAGGTGCTGAGGGAGAGTAGACTTGGTATATTATTAAATGGTGTGGTATAAAGGGGAGAGTGAGATTAGAAAAAGTGGAAATTTAAACGGTGTACAGGGAGTGACAGGACATTGTAATTAGATTGGGTAGAAAAATCTAATGATATGCAGGGAGCAAGAACATAGATGGGATGTTAAAGGCAAGGGGAGTAAACAGGAGAGCAGAATTGGACTGTCTGAGCTAGGAACTGAGGAAATAGAGTTGGCCATTCAGCCCCTTGAGCCTGTTTCCCCCATTCAGTGAGATCATGGCAGATTTGTTGACTAACCCCAAATTATCTTAACAAACATCTATCTCAGATTTAAAATGACCAACTGATCTAGCATCAATTGCTCTTCAAGGAAGAAGGTTCCAAATCTCCACCACAATTTGCATGTAGAAGTGTTTTTTAACATCTCACTTCAATGGTCTGCCCCTAATTTTTCACAACTTTTATAGGGTTAGAAGAAGAGAAAGAGAGATACATGTGGAGCATTGGTAAGGCAACAGCTTATGGATTAAATTGCTTGTTTACATACTGAACATTCTCTGTCACCTTTCTGAATTGCCTTAAACCAGGAAAATATGGTTGGTATTTTCCCATTTTTCATCATAGGTCGTGACCTTTTGAAGTATTTTACTCAGAATTTATATATTGACAGAAACTAATCTGAACAAAAGGCAGAACAGAGTTCTAAATTTAGTGACACATGGTGGATAACTGTCCATTCAGTGATAGGAACATATCATGTTTTGATGTTAAATCCCTTTATCTATACTTTCCCCTTCCCTATACTTTCCCCTCCATACATTGAGCCAGCAACCCTCTCCACCCTCTGGATCCATTATGACATTGAGTTCCAGATCATTCTGGTTAAAGTAGTAAAGGATTTTAGCATCTTTCATCTGTATTTCAGGACCACTACCCATTCGGCTGGTAAGCAATACTCATATGTGCTCTGGGAGAGTTGAGATATATCACAGATCTGCCTGGCAAACCATCTGCAACAATAGCTGGGATTTAAATTCAGCGAACGTGGTCTGCAGAATGTTAAACTGTGGAAAGGTCCTGTCAACAACAAGTGACACCTACTTTCAAGAGGAAACTCCAAACACCTTGATGTTCAATGCGAGGTGTAATGGGACAGAGGCTGCCCTTGATCAGTGCTCTGCCAATCCATCAGTGGAGAAAATCTGCACACACAGGAGTGTTGCTGGAGTGATCTGTTCAGGTGAATGGAGTTTTCTAGGCAACTGCGTGGTTTGGTTAACTGATTTATACTGGAAGGTTGAAAGGAGAGCAAGGAGCTTGTAACTTATGCTTGCACTTCATTTTGATTTTCACTTTCTTCATGTTCAGCTCTCTGTGACCTCGGGGAACCCAGGTTTGTGATGATGATACTAAACCTGTGTGCAGCATTGAATAGAAAATCAAGTGGGATTCATTCACTCAACACAGGCTGAAGAAAGAGCCTAAGTTTTTATGTTTGTGTGTGTGTGTCGGTGTGTGTATGTAATGGTGCGCTTGCATGCCAGCTGCTCACTGACTGATCCAATTAATATGACAGGGTCATGGATACTCAAACGGCATGCTGTAACAACTCTTTTTCATGTTTTTCCAGGAAGTGTCAAGACTTTGTCTCGAAAAACCTGTCTTACTCACAAAGGTTTGTTGAAAAGGAGTAAAATTAATATTCATATTAGAAAATCTGTGCCACTTCTTCCCCTGACAGCACTCTCTCTGAGCATTTTCAGCAAGCAGAAAACTTTGCTCAGCGAGGTAAATACCAATTGACTATTGCAAAAATCCAGTTCCATAAAGAGACCACCTGCACCTGAAAACATGGTAGACTAAATGGCAAATTTAGGATTGAGAAAGGGCAAAACATCCTCATAGAGAACTGTGAATCTTTGCAATTTTCTACCCCAGACATCTGTAGTTGCTCAGCAATTGAGTATTTTCAAGACTGAGATTGTCTGATTTTCAGGTACTAAGGGAATTAAGGGACATGGGATCAGGTGGCAATTTCAGTGGCAATACGTATCTCTAATGATTTTATTGAATTGCACTGTATCTTCTTGTTTTTATAGGCTAATGTTGAGGAGGCTTTACTCTTTATCTAGCCCATGCTGAATCTGCCTTGATGTGGAGGTGCTGGTGTTGGACTGACGTGGACAAAGGACAGAAGCCAGACAACATCAGGTTGTAGTCCAAAAGGTTTATTTGAAATCACATGCTTTCGAAGTGTCGCCCCTTCATCAGGTGAAGAGCAGCACTCTGAAAGCATGTGATTTCGAATAAACGAGTTGGACTATAACCTGGTGTCCTATGGCTTCTGATTGAATCTGCCTGGCAAATTTTTGATGTAGCGACATAGCTGGAGCTTTATTCTGCATCTGATCTCTCTCTGGGGGCAATTCCATTACTTTACCAATAACAGCCATACTTTCAGCCATCTGGGTTCTAAACTCTGGCATTCTCTCACTAAATGTTCCCAGCTTGTCTATTCCTTTAGGACATCTCTCTAAATATATATCTTTAACCAAGCTTTTAGTCATCTGTCCTAATACTTCCTTTTGCGGCTTACTGTCAGATTCTATTTAATGAAGTTACTTGGAATGTTTTACTACCTCAAACGCTGTTTAAATAACAGATATTTTCTCAACCACAAACTTTCCTTTGATATTCCAGATTTGGATAAGAAACGGGTGGGTGGAACAGTGCATTTCTCCCTGACTGGTGGGAACATTTGTCCCTCTGATCCTCAGGTGACGGAGGCTTTGAAGAAAGTGGTGAGTATGGAATACTCTTACACTTTTCAGTATTTGCCTCCCTTGGAGTATGTTAGGGTGTAGGGTGCAAGTTACTAATTTGTCCCTGGGTCACTAATTCACTCTCAGGGCTGTATTTTCAGGTAACAAATTTAGTTGGTCTCAGATGACCATAATATGATAATGTCAATCAAGCCCCTTCCATTTCCTAACTCTGCTATCCTGTGTGAGGGGCAGGAGAATGGGAAAATGAAGTTGCCAACATTATTAATGGGGCACATTTATATGATTAAGGATCTCATTCAGGGTTTACTTTCTGAAGTCCCGCTTTGTCATGGGCGCCTGGCCGTTGGGCTCGACGTAGAGCTGAAAAACTCAAGTCTGTATGGAATAGCATTGGAAATGTTGTAAAGAGCTTTACATGATATTTTTAAAAATGCGAGAGTTTGACAATAATCTATTGGGAATTAATGGAATTTTTAAAATGTTGACTTTTCCCTAACATTCACAGTTACACTCTTCATCATCTCTGTGAAATGCATGTTCTTCTCTTTTTATAAATATTATTCACTTGCAGCAGCCACAACAAGAACTGTTGTTTTGGCCAGAATGTGGGTTGCTTTCCTGGTGTCCTGCCTCCATTCCTGCCCACCTGGCTCTTAATTAGCTGCAGAGCTGCTGACGCTGCAATTAGGCTATAACATTGATTAGTCTTCTGTAAATATGAGGGTGGGGTTTTCAGCCTGGAATGGATCCTGCATCCCAACCTTCATAAAATATTGGTGCCCTGTATATGGTGTCTGGCTGTCCATTGGGTATTCAAGGACACAGTGAATGTTGTTAATCTATCCCTGGAACACACGCATCCTCTGCATCTGTCTCACTGTTGGGTGTTTGAGGGCAAAGTGCTTATTCCTTGGATGCTGATCCAATCCCAGTGTCTGAATCCACATAGGGCGTTGAAGGACACAGTAAGTATTATTAATCTATCTCCAGGATCATGAAATACCCTAAATATTAGGAGTTGAAATAGGACTATAGGCAAAATACATTAATTTTCTATTTATTTCCTAACCACGCTACTATTTACAGATTAGTTCAATCCTGACATCTATCCCCGGGAGCCGACTGTTGGAAGTGGGAGTGAATCCAAGTCTAAGATGTATGAACAGAGGAAAGAGACAACAGAATTGATGACTGTTTTATTCTGTACCAACTTCAGCCTGGAGCATCCATGGATAACTGGAGCAGTGCTGCACTTTTCAAAACATCACCTATGTTTGCTAAAACCTCAAGGCAGTGTATGTTACAACTAGGATAATTCTTTGTTTCTTTGCGCAGCTCAGTCCTACTTGTAATAAGCAACCTTAGCCTTCCCCTGGTCTGTAATCTTGGGCTAAATTTCTGGACATAATCAGAAAAAATGAGTTCAGAGTGGTGGGCTAGACATTAATGCAAACGGTACCTATGTTTCAACTGCTGGTGATTTCTCAACATAGTTCTCAGCTTTCACCTATGAAGGGCGGCTTTGTTAAAACTGAAGTATGACCTTAAAGTATACTTGCTTTATTACATTATTATAGATGCAATTTGCAGTAGGATTTGATAATACAACTGGATTTCCTATGTTAAAAGAGTAACAACAATTGAAAATGCACTTTTTTGGCTGTGAAGCGGTGAAAGCCAATGTACCAATACAAGTTTCCATGTATTGTTGGAAAGCAGAGACAGAGAACTTTAGTGAGTAGCAGGTAGAATGGAAGAGATGATAAAACATAGAACAAAGGGAAACATGCCATATATCTTTGTTACCTCTTTATCAACCATGTTGCCATTTTCAGAGAGCTGTGGACTTGCATCCCAAGATCCCTCTGTATGTTGATGCTGCTGAGGGTCCTGCCATTTACTGCATATTTTCCTCTTTCATTTGACCTCCCAAAATGCATCACCTCGCTGTTGTCCAGATTAATCTCCATCTGCAGTTGCTCCACCCAACTTTCCAACCGATCTATGTTATGCTGTGTCCTTTGACAATCTTCCTAACTATCCACACTCCTCCAATTTTTGTGTCATCTAAAACTTTCTAATCTACATTTTCATCCAGATCATTTATATTGTTTACAAACAACAGACATCCTGATGCATGGTCAAGGTTGAGAGACATTTAAAGAGGGGATTCCTAAAGAAGGTAGGCAATGGGCAAGCAATGGAAATGTTAAAAGGGGAACTTGCAATAGAGAGATACTTGCTCTGGACAACGGAAGGGTATGTGTTATTAGGTAATGCAGAAATGTGGGGAGTGTCACATCAGAAGATTTAAGGTTTATGTGTTGGAGTGGAGTATTTGCAATTTAACCATCTGGCCTGCTGTACAATGAATTTGAGATCGTAACATGCCTTGAATGTTATGCTTAATAAATTTATGAACATCGTATTTAATATGGTGAACACTTTTGTTTCATACCTTCTTTAATTCCAGCAGCACCTTCCAAAGCTAGGATCTCTAATATCAAGAAGTAAAAGGACAGCAAGTACTTGAGAACAGCATGACCAGCAAGGTTCTCTTCCAAGACACGTATTTCCTGATTTAGAGCTATCTTGCCATTTTTTTCACTGATGTTCAGTTAAGATCATGAATCCTCCTTGGGTATAGGGATACCGTGGATCCAAGGACTGCAGCTGTTCACATGAAAGCTCAACTAACTTCCATTATCAAGGGAATGTTGTCTAGTCTCAGAAATAAAAGTGTACACTTGCAGAGTTCCATAATCCTGGTTGACACTCATTACTGTACTGCCAGCTCTGAGGCACTGCTACACTACTGAATGTAAATATATGTATTCTAAGATGTGAGTCCTTAAATCAGGCCAACACTTCCGGTAATAAGACAGCCCTAATGGAAACACAGTCCTTTGAAAGAAGTGTTATAGCAATATAAGGTCTTTCTCCTTGGTGTCCTGGGGTTAGTATTTATCCCTCAGTCAACATCATTAAAACAAAAGTATAAGGAGCTTATGTATGGTCTTATATTATCTACACTAATGACACTGGTTAATAAGCTCATAAACTGAAACATGGTCCAAGCACTGGTTTAATTTTCGAGGGGTAGAATTGAAAAGTCTTCTGCTAACTTCAATCAAGTTTTGGTTCACTAACACTTGGAGTGGGAGGTGCTAGCCTTGTGATGCTATCAATAGACTATTTATTAAGGAAACCCAGGTAATGTCCTGAGGACCCAGGTTCAAAACCCACCATGGCAGAATTCAATGAAAAAATAAAGTGAAATGAACTAAGAAAACATTGCCAATTATTAGGGAAAGACCTAATAATAAAGCCTTTAATGCTCACTGCCATCCTTACCTGGCCTGGCCTACATGTGGTTTCCGACCCACAGCAATGTGGATAACTCTTAACTACTCTGAGGGGCGATTAGAGATGTTTAAAATTAAGTTACATTTTTGTAGTGAAGATACAGAATGTGTTTCCATTTGGGAGGAAGAGTTAAACTAGAGTCAATCAATATAAGATAGGAAAGGACTCAAGAGGCTCTGTATAGAAAAGGTGTTTACATTTGTGGGTGAGACTAGAACTGGAAGCCATGAAAATAAATTGTAAATGAACAATTCCAAAAGGGTATTCAGGAAAACTTTCTTTATCTGGTCTGAGGTGAGAATGTGGAACCTGCTACGCCATGGAGAGATTGAGGGGTAACTAAACAATTACTCAAGAGAAAAATGAATTCAGGTGCTGTTAGATCTGGAAGGAGTGGAGTGGAATATTATTGCCACCATGACTTTGAGCACCACTATCAAATCTTGTCTACTCTTAAGAATCCAATTCCAGCTTCTCAAGTCTCTCCACATAAATGAAAGCCCTCCTCATTCCTCAGATCATTCTTCAAACTGCCTTCTGTTCTATCTCTAAAACCCTTATATCCTTCTGAAATTGTGGTGACCAGAATTGGAAATGAAACTGCAGTTAAGCCCAAAACCAGGTTTTTGAAAAGGTTTACCATATCTTCCTTGTTTTGTTCTCTATGCAGCTTCTGATAAATTCCAGGATCCTATATGTGTGATTCTTGCAGGGCAGACTAAAACAATATGAAGTTCGTGGAAATCCAACATAGCTTATACTTGTATTTCAAACTGGCCAGAAGAGGGTGTTATAACATTACACCTTCCTCACAATTCCATACAAGTTGTATCTACTAAATTCTAGTCATTTGAGACTGGGGGCATTCTGGCGAAGTTTGCCGATGATATGAAGATAAGTAGACAGGCAGGTAATACTGAGGAGGTGGGGAAGCTGCAGAAAGATTTAGACAGTTTAGGAGTGTGGTCCAGGAAATGGCTGAAGAAATTCAGTGTGATTAAATGTGAGGTTTTGCACTTTGGAAAAAAGAATACAGGCATGGACTATTTTCTAAATTGTGAGAAAATTTGCAAAGCAGAAGTACAAAGGGATCTGGGAGTGTTGGTCCAGGATTCTCTAAAGGTTAATCTGCAGGTAGAGCCTGTGATTAAGAAAGCGAATGTAATGTTGTCGTTTATCGCACGAGGGTTGGAATATAAAAGCAGCGATGTGCTTCTGAGGCTTTATAAAGCTCTAGTTAGGCCGCATTTAGAATACTGTGTCCAATTTTGGGCCCCACACCTCAGGAAGGACATACTAGCCCTGGAGCGTGTCCAGCGGAGATTCACACGGATGATCCCTGGAATGGTAGGTTTAACATATGATGAACGGCTAAGGATCCTGGGATTGTACTCATTAGAGTTTAGAAGGTTGAGGGAGATCTAATAGAAACTTACAAGATAATGTATGGTTTAGAAGGGGTGGATGCTAGGAAGTTGTTTCCGTTAGGCGGGGAGATTAGGACCTGTGGGCTCAGCCTTAAAATTAGAGGGGGTAAATTTAAAACTGAACTGAGACGACATTTCTTCAGCCAGAGAGTGGTGGGCTTGTGGAATTCATTGCCACGGAGTGCAGTGGAGGCCGGGACGTTGGATGCCTTCAAGGCAGAGATCGACAAATTCTTGATCTCAGAAGGAATCCAGGGCTACGGGGGGAGTGTAGGGAAGTGGAGTTGAAATGCCCATCAGCCATGATTTAAATGGCGTAGTGGACTTGATGGGACAAATGGCCTTACTTCCACTCCTATGTCTTAGGATCTTATGGTCTTGTATCTAAACCATTGGTTTTCTATTCCCAAGAGGATACCTCCGCTCTTACCTTAAACTTTCCAAATGTGAGGAAAGGACTTGACCCACCTTGGCCTGAGAAAACAGCAACTTTTATTTTCTTTCTGACAAGGCATTATTTTTCTTTGACTTTATTTGAATTTTCCCCTAAATCAGGCATGTCTGTCCATCTATCTCTCACTGATACCTGACCTGATTTCAGGAACAAGTTTTGTTGGAACAACTATTGGTAGCCCACTTGTATCCTAACTATCCAATTGATAAGATTAAGTTGATTTTTCCCAACTCCGTTCTTCTACCTGAGCTTCAGAAAATAAAACATGATCTACATATACAAACCTAACTTTTCCACCACCAAACATCTTGACTAAGTATCTGTGGGGACCACATTTTTACAACTCTTCCTGCTGACCACTTTAATCATGAGTGATGTTCTTTTAACTTTCTGATGCAACTGCAGGCTTCTGTCTCTCACTGTACATTAATCATGGCTCTTTTTAAAATTGAATTCTTTTTAATCTACTGATTGTGCTAACAGCGGCTTCAGCAATAAAAACTTCATTCTCGGCTCTCTAAGAGACAACTCAGTTGGCATCCTAACAATAGTAGAGTGAGATGTGTTACAATGTATGAACCAAAAAATGCCAGTTAATGATATAATGATACCTGACTTTTCTTCCAGTTTGGTATCTAACATTTGTTCAATACGAGTACCCTCAATAATTTGTACTGTGTGCTGTGCTGCTTTATTTGAAGCAGGATGATACAACAGAACTCGTGTATTTTACCCTTATATTTTCATGAAATTTGGAAACTCATCTGAACAAAACAGGCCTTTATCAATTTCATCTGGGAACCAATAACATGCAATTGAATTGAAAACCTTTAGAATACTGCTAGGAGTTATTTGGCTCATTGGGAATCCTTCAACCCACTTTGAATGGTATCTCTTTTAATCAATAACTGCTTCAATTCAAATTCTGAAAAATCAATGCACAGCTTCTGCCACACATTGGCTGGCCATTTCCAATGTTGCAAAGGTACTGATGATGGCTTTTTAACCTACAGCTCAATATAGTCTATACCGTTTTCCTGTGTCTTTTATGTCCTTTGCTAACCCTGGCCTCAAATACAGCCTTTCACAAGGCTCTGTCAAAGTCATCCCCAACAGTTGTTCATAAAGATCACATGTCAACTGGACCCGTACCTTTTCACAATTACAACTCTGGCTCCCTACACATCACAACCTTTAATATATAACAACTTTTTCTTGCAGATATACAAACAGCCAGACTTCTAAATCCAGGAACTGCATTAGCCACCCATTATCAATAAAACATTTATAATACATGCTTTGTAAAAGTTGTTCTACCAGTGACATCAACTGTGACAAGAGAATCATCAACCTGTGAAAAGAAATATATATCTCCCCCCATCATCACCCATGTTTGATGGGATGGCTACCTTGCTATCGCATCCACATTACAATGATAGTCTGATCAGCTCTAACTGATATCATACTCTGGAGTGGATCAATCAAAACTAATCTCTGCATTCAGGCTAAATCAAGTATTGGAGCCTTTGGATTCAAAATAGCTGTCTGTGGTTATGAGCAGTTTTGATTATGCAACTATGACCATGCAACTACCTGTGAAATCTTAGTCCAAGAATCAAAGACAATGCTTTATTGCATAAGGGAACGGTTCTAGTGGGGTTAATGTGCATGTTACATTGGCTCGACCCATTCTAAATTGTATCACATAGTTTATGAGTGGGGACAGGTAGTGTGACTCAGACTTTGGAGGGAGCATGTGTATCTGCACCAGATCCCTAAGGCCCTAATAATTATGCCTGACCAAATGTAGCTGCACTTATATGATTACACAAAGTCTTCCTGTTACATTATAAAAGTGCCTTTTCTGTAGTTACTATAGGGTGGTGTATCCTCTATCACTGGCCACTGTGTCATGGGCACAGCCTTAAAATTAGAGGGGGTAAATTTAAAACTGAAATGAGATGAGATTTCTTCAGCCAGAGAGTGGTGGGCTTGTAGAATTCATTGCCGCAGAGTGCAGTAGAGGCCGGGACGTTGGATGCCTTCAAGGCAGAGATCGACAAATTCTTGATCTCAAAAGGAATCAAGGGCTATGGGGAGAGTGCAGGGACGTGGTGTTGAAATGCCCATCAGCCATGATTTAAATGGTGGAGTGGACTTGATAGGCCGAATGGCTTTACTTCCACTCCTATGTCTTATGGTCTTATAGATAGGCCCAGCAGATAGAGAAAAGACAAAAGAGAACAGGTGGCAGTGAACTTTCCCAGAAATCTCTGTTGCAGGTTACACATACTGGTAGAGGTAGCAAACAACAAAGAATACCAGATGTGGTCATTTGGGAGAACAGTGCATGCATTACACTGAACATAATCTCTCACTGGCTCTGACGGTTCATAAGGCAAATGCATTTGATATCTCTAGTATTATCCACATACAAGAGGTCACAACACCTTCTCCATTTAGAAAGGACTTGCATACTAATGTAATCTTTTGGAACACATTGTAATGTGTAGCCATTATACCACCTTCCAGTTTACTTTCACACAGCTTAAATGCTTTGTAACAATTCGTCATCCAACACCACGGAAAACTTTTCCTCAAGAGTTTGTTCAATGAATTTAATGAAAGTGCTAAATTCAGCCTGAATTTTACCTCAATAAATCAGTCGACCCAAAAAGATATCTAAGCTCAAAAATATTCTGAGGGTGTAACATATTTCTAATTGCTTGAGATCCTGAGATGCTGCTGGGCCTGCTGTGTTCATCCAGCCTCACATTTTATTATCTTGGATTCTCCAGCATCTGCAATTCCCATTATCACCAAATCCAGTATTGCCTGTTCCTTTGTGGGCTCCACCACGAGCTGCTCCAAAAAGCCATCTTGTAGACATTCCACAAACTCCTTTTCTTGCAATCCACTACTAACATGATTTTCCCAGTCCACCTGCATATTGAAATCCCCTGTGATCACTGTGACATTGCCTTTCTTACACACTTTTTCAATCTCCTGGTGTATCTTGCGCCCCAGCTCTTGACTACTATTTGGAGGCCCGTACACAACTCCAACTATGGTTTTTTGGCCTTTGAGGTTCCTCAAACAACGCATACTGACTCTATACCATCTGACCCTACTTTGTTACTTCCTATTGGTTTAATTTCATTTCTCACTGATAAGGCAACACCACCCCCTTGGACCACCCGCTTATCTTTTCGATTGGATATATATCAATAGACAATAGGCACATGGTGCTGGAGTAGGCCATTCGGCCCTTCGAGCCAGCACCACCATTCATTATGATCATGGCTGATCATCCACAATCAGTATCCTGTTCCTGCCTTATCCCCATAACCCTTGATTTCACTATCTTTAAGAGCTCTATCTATCACTAATACTGGATTTGGTGTTGTGCAATTAGGCAAACTTGACAAGGGAGCTCAAGGTAAAGGAACCCTTAGAAGGCAGTGATCATAAGACGATAGAATTTACTCTGAAATTTGAGATGGAGAAGATAGAATCAGAGGTAACGGTATTACAGCTGAATAAAGGTAACTGCAAGGGCATGAGCTAGGAGCTGGGCAAAATTGACCAGAAGAGGATTCGAGGAGCCTAGCAAGAAAGACAGTGGAACAGGAGTTTCTGGGAGTAATTCAGGAGATGCAGCAAAATTCATCCCTAGAAAAAAGAAGCATGGTAACAGGAAGATGAAGTAACTAGGGCTGACTAAGGAAGTCAGGGATAGCATAAAAGCAAAAGGGAAAGCATACAATGTGGTGAAGGATAGTGGGAAACCAGAGGACTGGGAAGCTTACAAAGATGAACAGAAGGCAAGAAAAAGAAATAAGGAGGGAAAAGATTAAATATGAGGGTAAGCCAGCCAGTAACATAAATGAAGACTGTAAGGGCAAAAGAAAGCAAAAGTAGACATTGGACCACTGGAAAATGACGGCAGAGAGATAGTAGTGGGGAACAAGGTAATGGCTAAGGAATGAATAATTACTTCACGTCAATCTTCACAGTGGAAAACCTGAGTAATATCCCAAAAATTCAAGAAAATCAGGTGACAGAGCTGATTATAGTGGCCATCACCAAGGAAAAAGTGCCAGTAAAACTGATTGGCCTGAAAGTGGATAAATTACTTGGATCAGATGAACTACACCCCAGACATCTAAAGGAGATAGCTGAAGAGATAGTGGAAGCATTAGTGGTGATCTTGACGGTGGTACGGTGGCTGAGTGGCTAGCACTGCAGCCTCACAGTGCCAGGGACCCGGGTTCGATTCCAGCCTCAGGTAACTGTCTGTGTGGAGTTTGCACATTCTCCCCGTGTCGGCGTGGGTTTCGTCCGGGTGATCCGGTTTCCTCCCACAGTCCAAAGATGTGCGGGCTAGGTGAATTGGCCATGCTAACTTGCTCATAGTGTTCAGGGGTATGTGGGTTATAGGGGGATGGGTCTAGGTGGGATGGTCCAAGGGTGGTGTGGGCTTGTTGGGCCAAAGAACCTGTTTCCACACTGTAGGTAATCTAATCTTTCAAGAATTGCTAGAGTCAGGGACGGCCCCAGAGGACTGGAAAATCACTAATGTGACACCGCTGTTAAAAAGGGAGTAAGGC